>NW_016108043.1:369748-394590 GCF_001604975.1 Cebus imitator
AGAAAGAAAACTTAATATTTTATCTGGAAGTATAGATTAAATGGCCTCTCAGAACCTAAAAGAGCCCATATTCCATGAAAAAAAAAAAAACATATTCCACATTCCATGAAAACAAATGAGGATGTTTATTCCTCTTTAACTAAATTTCTTAAAATTTTATGGCATCTTATCTCTTCATAAGCAAATATTCTTTTGAAAATCATGTAGGAGATGATTGAAAAATTAACTTTTGACTTATTCACTTGAAGTTGAGGCCAATCAAGGCAGAAATAAACATACTTTTCACCCTTCTCAGGATGGAAGAAGACAAATTTACTGGGGATGAGGGACGGCTGCCCTGAAGATAACCCATAACTGGGTTGGACTATCAAAGAAAGGGAGTGGGTGGAGAGTTCTGCTTGGAAGTCTAAAGAGGGAAGAATCTTGACTTTTGGGTGCTATGGATACTGAGGATAAGGAAGAGGGACCAGGATAGAAATTCCACAATTAGAAGACAGTGGAACTCCCAGAAGTGTAGCACTTTAGATGTGGGAGGACCACAGAGAATGCTCTGTTGATGGTAGAAAGCATCATGGTTAGCAGGCATTGTAGCAGCTGCCCAGATCAATGGTGCCCAATCAGTGATGGGAGAACTGTTCACCAGACGTTTCAAGACACAGAAGGGAGAAATAGCTCAGCACTGCTACAGCACTGGGAGCCTTTGAGGAGGCACCAAGAAATTGATGCTTTAGCTTCTGCCAATACCAATTCAGGTGAGTGGGTGCTCAAGCCATATTTTCTCTGATTTACACAAAGCCATGCCATTGTAGCTATTTTTCTAGTGCCAAGGAGTAGTTTATACCTGTTTAATTATTAATAATTATAATATTAATACTAGCTATCATTTGCTGACTGTCTTTCTTTTGTTATGGAATTAATTTTGTGTCCTCTGAAATTCTTATGTTGAAGCCCTAACACCCAAAGTGATGATATTTGGAGGTGAGGCCTTTGGGTGGCAATTAGGGTTACATGAAGTCATGAGGATGGGGCCCTCTTGATGGAATTAATGCCCTTATAAGAAAGGGAAGTAAGAGAGAGATCTCTCTATTCTCAAGCATGTATCAAGGGAAGGACATCTGAAGACATAGTGAGAAGGTGGCTGTCTGCAACCCAAGGAGAGAGCCCTCACCAGGACCTGAATCAAACAACAAGATATGAGACTTACAGCCTCCAGAATTGTGAGAAAAAACAAATTTTTGTTGTTGGAGTCGCCCATTCTATGGTATTTTGTTAGGGCAGCCTGGGCTAAGATGCCTACTGTAAGGCCGGTTGCCCCGCCAGGATCTCGGACATGTCCATCCCCCTCCGCGAGCAAAAACTACATCACCACTCCACAATCGGCACCAAGCCTGCCATTGAAAAAACCCCCCCAAAATTTAAAAGAAGCCCCACCAAAACCTGCCCAATAGCATTTTGCCCCATCCAGGTCCCACTCCCCCTGGGCAGCCCACTCACCGGAAATCCCACCTACCTACCAATAGCCGCTTGCCCCAACCACATCCTGTTCCCTCATAACCAATCAAGACATCCTCACTCGCTATAAACCCCACCCCCCCTCGGGAAGCTGAGCGCGACTTCCCTGGCCCCTTTCCCTGGGACCATGGAACCTCACCCAGGAGTTGAATAAATTGGCATTTAATTTTCTTATGCTGGTCTCACTTTCCTCATTCTAAACTCGACAATAACCCTTACACCTACCATGTGCCAGGAACTTTCTGTATGTTGTTTTGACTAATCCTCAAAAGAACTCTTCAAGATAGGTGTTTCTACCTAGCAAAGGAAACAGAAACAGAGAGGTTAGCCACCTTGCCCAAGGTCACACAGCTAGCACGTGAGAAAATGTTTATAAAGAGTACAGTATCTAGTACAGAACAAGCCCTCCATAGACAGCTTTTTATGATTCAAAAGCTCATGCTGTTTTCAATATACATTCAGGCCACCATTTTGTCTGAGTTCTTTCCACTCCATAGCTACCGCTCAAAACAGGAATTCTGACATTATTGTGACATCCTGGAAATTAAGTTCAGCCAAGGGTGGTTCCTGAGCTAAACAGAGAGCCCAACTTCATTGTTCCTTAAAGTCTCTCTGAAGTAAGAAGCCTCTGGAATAAGAACCAGTAGTGGTGGAATCCCAATCAAGAACCCAATGGGAAACTTTTCTTGAGAAACTCTTCCCCTAAGGCCTGAGCCTGGGTGCTGCTTGACTGCTGCTCCATGGCTTACTATGGGCAAGGTCTGGATAGCCTTGGAGAAATCTGGGCAGTCACAGGTGGCAGCCAGTGTAGAGGTTATTAGAGGACAGGTTCAATATAGGAGGTGGGCTCATAAGTCAAGAGGCTGGGGACAGACTCCTAGCTCTTCTTTGGGTGGGTCCAAATCCCAGAACTGGCCTTGCATTGGGAGAATGACCAGAGAAAGAGGGCCTTTTGCCAAGTCCCATTTGAGCCACACAGCAAACCCTGGGGTGTGTGGAAGGAGCAACGTACCTTTTTTTTTTAATTGTACTTTAGGTTCTGGGGTACATACCTTTTACCACAAGGCTGACCATATCTCCATGCCATGCTTGGGATTTCTGCCATTCAGGGGTTCTGGGGTCCAGTAGCAAGGGTGAAGTGAAGAAAACAGGAAGAAGAAGAGAGGAGAAGAGCAGGGTATTTGGAAGCATCAGGATCTGGTAAGAAGAGGAGAAAGCAAAGAGCAGCAGGAGCCACAACCACTTCATTTCCTTCTTGTCCTCCCTGCCTCATTCTTGAATGAGGATCTTGAGGTAAAGAGTGAGGAGGATTTTCCTGGCTAGTAGCATAAGGGAGTATAAGAAAATAGTAGATAAGGAATAAAGTCCAGGGCTAATAAAAAGCACCTTTCCTATTGAATTCTTATAAGAAAATTTCAGAAGCAAAATTCCGAGGCAAATTTTAGTTTATTTTCCATGCTAGGGAAAGGTCAGCCACTCTCCTCTAATTAACATTGGTAGAAGCTTAGAGCGAAGGCTTTCATTTCCTGTTGCTTTTTACATGGACTTGCCACAGCAATCAATGTCTGTGTAGCTTTCATTCCCTCTGCTCTTGCTGTTGTTTCTCTGACATTAAGGAATTCTTTTCCTCCATGGAAAAAGTGTTATTTTGTTAAAACCGGATGCCTGTCATTTATTCCTTGCAACTGTAAACCAAAAGGAACTGAGACAAGTCTCAATCAATTTAGAAGTTTATTTTGAGAAGGCTAAAGACATACCCATGACACAGTCTCAGAAGGTCCTGAAAACATGTGCCCAAGGTGGTTGGGCCACAGCTTGGTTTTATAAATTTTAGGGACACATCAGTCAATACATGTAAGATGCACATTGGTTTGGTCTGGAAAGGTGGGACAACTGGAAGTGGTGACTTCCAAGTCAGAGGTGAATTCAGAAAGTTTCCAATTGGCAATTGGTTGAAAGAGTTCTTCTAAAGGCATGGAATCCATAGGAGAAAGTGTCTGAGTTAAGATAAGGGGTTGTGGAGACCAAGATTGTTATTATGCAGATGAAGCCTCCAGGTAGCAGACTTCAGAGAAAATAGTTGTAAATGTTTCTTATTAGACTTAAAAAGGTGCCAGACTGTTAGTTAATTCTCTCCTGGATCAGGAAGAAGATCTGGAAATGTAAAGGATTCTCTACAGAATGTAGATTTTTGCCACAAAAGACAGCGTTGCAGGGCCATTTCAAAATATGTCAAAAACAATATTTTAGGGTAAAATACTTCAACTTCTTTCAGGGCCTGCTATCTCTCATGTGATGCTATACTAGAGTCAGGCTAGAATTTGGTGTCTTATTGCTACAAAGAATCTTAAGATCTCTGTTTTAATGTTAATGCTGGTCAGTTGTGCCTGAATTCCAAAGGGAGGCAGGTATAATGAGGAATGTCTAACTCCTGCCTCTCCTATCAGGCCTGAACTAGTTTTTCAGGTTCTTTGGAAGGTCTTTGGCTTAAAAAGGGGTCCTTTCAGATGGTTGGGGGGCTTAGAATTTTTTTTTTTATACTTTACACAACTAATATAAATTTTATCAAAGGTTTCTGATGGTTCACGCAGAAGCCCCACAATGCAGTTCTCCACTGGAAGACATTTTTATTTTCTAGGGCTATTAATTGGTTTACAATAAAAACTGTAAAGTGTTGTGGAAGAATTTCCCCTAACAAGAAACCCAAAAGGCACTCAGAGGGTCAGAGGAACACAGTTTATTACGCTGGTGGGCCCAGATGGGTTTGTAACTGAAGGTCTGGACCCCCAGCCTGGAACAGCACACAGCTTTTATAGATTAAGGGTAGGGGGAATAACTCAAGGTTTTAGTCAACATGACAGTTTCTCAAGGGACTTCCTAGTGAGCAAGCAGGAAGTGAGCATACAGAAGGAGATGGCGGCTGTTAGTTGGGCAATCAGGAGATTTTTTCACAAACTTTTCACTTCAAAAGCACTTTTCTTTCCTGAGAAAGTTGCTCTCAGAATCAATGGGATTGAGCATAGGTAATGGAAAAAGACAGTAAGATCTTCTTGCCTGTAACCAAGCTCCCGTTTAGCACTTAGTTTGTCTGTGTAAACTGGAGAATCATGGGATGCCCCAGGAATTGTTCCTGAGATTTAAGTTTCACATTGAGAGTTTAGGGTTTTTTCCTACAGGTTGACTCTTCCCAGAGGGGGTGATCCATCCATGGAACAACCTTGGTGGGCCTGTGGGTGCATCCTTAAAACAAAAGAGGGCTCACTCTGAATATAAGACAACGTTTTTCAACTGTGGCACTATTGACATTCTGGACTAGACAATTTTGGGTTAGGGGAGCATCCTGTGCAATGTAGGATGTTTAGCAGCATCCCTGGCCTCTACCCGTTAGATGCCAGCATCCACCCCCAAGCTGTGACATCCAAAAATGTCTGCAGACACTGCCAAATGTCCACTGGGGGAAAAATCACGCCCTGTTGAAAACCACCGATCCAAAGCACCCGCAATTATTTCTTCTGGTACAGTTGTAGAAGGTCTAGAACACTTTTCTTCAAAGGGCTGTACAGCCTTAAGAAGCCACTAGAGCAGAGTGTGGTGGCTCATGCCTGTAATCCCAGCACTTTGGGAGGCAGAGGCGGGCAGATCACAAGGATCACGAGGTCAGGAGATTGACCTGGCTAACACGGTGAAACCGCGTCTCTACTAAAGATACAAAAAATTAGCCAGGCGTGGTGGCACACGCCTGTAGTCCTAGCTACTCAGGAGGCTGAGACAGGAGAATCGCCTGAACCTGGGAGGCAGAGGTTGCAGTGAGCCGAGATCCCGCCGTTGCACTCCAGCCTGGGCAACAGAGCAAGACTGTGTCTCAAAAAACAAAAACAAAAACAAAAACAAACAAAAAAAAAAAAAGGAAAAAGAAACCACTAGAGGGCGAGCAGGGCTGCTAATTTGAGCTGCTTCATAGAGGTGTCACTGAGGGACCTGGCAGAAGCAGGGGGCCAAGAGAGTCTCCCTGGGAGCTTGATGGAACCATTGATGAGAGTAAGTCCCGAGATCCTAAGAGCATTAGGGAAGCAGCCACCAGTAAGAACACGTCCATCACCCCAGAAGCTGAGAAGACCATAGTTAAGAGGTGACTGTCAAGTAATGATGGCCCAGGGTGAGGTAACCCTGTGAGGCAGCCTCTTCTGTCTCCTTGATATGGTGTTCTCAGTGCAGAGAGGAAAGAGATTATTGTTCTTATCTTGATCTTTCATAAAGGGGAGATAGCATTCAGTCCAATAAGCATTTATTTCATGTCTACTATTTACTAGGCTCTGTGTTTGATTATGGGGATATTGGTAGATTGCATAAATGGCCACAAATTATTTACCTGTCTGTTTCCATGCCTTTGGGTAGTCCTCTATCACACTGACTCTTGGCATAGCCATATGATTTGCTTTGGCTAATGGGTCAATAGCAAATGTGATGCAAGCAGAGACCTGAAAGCTCTTGCTCATTGAGGCTTATCCACTCTTGAGGCTCTTGGGACCCTGCCACTGCTCTTGTGTGAGGAAGCCCAGGATAGCCTACTGACTGATGAGAGCTCCGTGATGGGGGCTCCTATTCTTCCAGCTGACAGCCAGCCAACTTCCAGAAGCTGAGACTCCTAGTTGACCAGCAGCAAACTGGCACGGCTCAACTAAGTATAGCAGAAGACCAGCAACAGAAAGGCCCAGCCCAAACTGCCAACTCACAGAGTTGTGAGGCACATAGTTGGCTGTAGTTTTTAGGTCACTAAGCTTAGGGTGGTTTGTTATGCAGCAAAAGCTAACCAAAGCACAGATGGATGAGACGTAGTTCTTGCCTTCAGGACCCCACAGCCTAATAGACCAATAATTTGCTCCCAAGGGAGGCTGTTTGTGTAATTGGACCCTTAGAGCCATACTAGAGTAATAGAAGTCATGTTTGGTTTTCGCTCCTGGAATACTAGTTAAATGCATGAACTTGAAAACCAAAGCGCTTGAATTCAAATCCCAGCTCCATCACTTACTAGCTGTATGACTCTGGGTAGGTTCCTTAATCTTCGTGCCTTTATTTTCTTGAAAAGGGATAATAATGGAACTACTTTATGGAGTTGTTTAGGGTATTAATAGATATACATTTCTTATGATAGGATCTACGATTTAGTATGTGTTTTGAAAGTACTAGCAATATATGTTTGGTTTAAAATGGAATCAGCATTAAAGTTTTTTCTTTTTGAATAACACTTTCCACTGCATATACATGTTCTTTGTGCAAAGTAATACATGTTCTTTGTGAAAAACTAAAAAATATACAGGAAAACTATAAAGAAGAGAACAAATGTCATCCCTTAGATTTTGTGCCAACTTTAGAAATAACACATTTTATTTTAAATCAAGCTACTATGATCGGCTTTAGAGAAAGGTCATTCAAGATACTCAGGGAATAAAGGTATCAAGTGCTTAGCTGAGTGAAGCCCTTTATATAGACTCTGCTCAGTGTACATTTCTCTAGTTGGATTGAAAGAGATCAAGTAATTCCTTATCCTACAGCATCTGGGGTATAATTTGCAGATCCCAATGGACTAAATTAAGTGCTGGAGCAAAGTTCAAAGGAAAATCAGAAAGGAAGGCAATAATTAGCAACTCTGGACCCATGGAACATTTTTAACTAAAGAGTACGCACTTATTTTATTTTTATTAATATTATTTTAAATTAATAAATCATAATTATAAATATGGGGTATAATGTGATGTTTTGATATATGTATACAATATCAGATGATTAAATCAAGATAATTAACATATCCATCACCTCACATCATTTTTTTGATGTGTGACATTTGAAATTTATTTTGAAATATACAATACATTATTATCGACTATAGTCACCCTGCTGTGCAATAGATCTCAAAACTTAGTCCTCTTGTCTATCGGAAACTCTGCACCCTTTGACCAATAGCTCCCCATTCTCTCTTTTTCTCCACCACTGGTCCCTGGTAACCATCATTCTACTTTCTACTTCTGTGAGTTTAACGTTTTAAGATTCCACATATAAATGAGAGCATATGGTATTTATTTTTCTGCACCTGGCTTATTTCACTTAGCATAATGTCCTCCAGGTTCATCCATGTTGTTGCAAATGACAGAATTTCCTTCTTTGTATGGCTGAATAACATTTCATTGTGTATATATACCACATCTTAATTATCCATTCCTCTGTTGATGTACACTTAGGTTGATTCCATTTCTTGGCTATTGTGGATAGTGCTGCAATGAAAATGGGAGTGCAGATATCCCTTTGACATATTGATTTCAATTCTTTTGTTAATATACCCAGAAGTGGGATTGCTGGATCATATGGTAGCTCTAGTTTTAGTTTTTTGAGGAACCTCCATACCATTTTCCGTGATGGCTATACTAATTCACATTTCCACCCACAATGTAAAAGGATTTCTTTTACTCTATATCCTCACCAACACTTGTTATCCTCTATATTTTTAATAAAAGCCATTTAAGGCTTATTCTTATATGTTCTTATATGCTTCCTCTCTTGATGTGCAAAGCTGTTTGTTAAATTTGAAATGGCACTTGTTATTAAACTGCTTTTTGCAGAAGCAGAAGTTGTATCTTAGAATGGTATAGTAGCTGGCCAATGTAACACAGATAGTGATTAGTGGAGGTGGGCCCAGACCACTGACCTAACAGCCAGTGGTCTTTATTGAATGGTACTGTGTTTTATGAATATACCACAGTTTGTTTATTCATTGATGAACATTTTGATTGCTTCTACAAGTCTTATAGAGACATATGTCTTATATAAACATACATCTTCATTTATTTATCCTAGGTTGTTACTTAGGAGTGGAATTATTGGGTCATATGGTGACTCTCTGACATTTTGAGAAACTACAAGACTGTTTTCCAATGTAAGTGTACTATTTTGCAATCCTGCTAGCAATGTATGAGGATTTCCAGTTTCTTCACATCCTTATCTATAGTTGTTACTATTTGTCTTTTAAATTATAACCATTCTAGTGGTTGTGAAATGCTATCTTATTTTGGTTTTGACTTGCATCTTCCTGATGCCTAATGCTGTTGAGTATTTTTTCACTTGCTTATTAGCTATTGGTATATATTTTTGGTAAACTGATTTTTTCAAATCTTTTGCCTATTTAAAAATTAGGTTATTTTTCTTCTTTCAAATTATTTGTTGTATAAAAACTCAACATGAATAAAGGGCTGGGAAAGAGAGAATGGCAACTTAGAGAACCTGGTGGTTAAATATATCTATAGCATAAGTCTTATGAGAAGGCTAAAGAGGTAGGCATAGTCCTGACCTTGTAGAACTACACTCTCCAGTATGGTAGCCCCTAACCACATGGGGTTATGGAGTATGTCAAAGGTGGCTAGCCTAATTTGAGTTGTGTTGTAAGGGTAAAACACACAGCAGATTTTAAAGACTTGCTATGAAAAACTGAATGTAAAGCATCTTATCAATAATTTTTGAATTATTACATATTAAGATGATAATATTTTGAAAATATTGACAAAATAAAAAACAGTATTAAAATTAATTCTACTTTAAAAAATTTTTAAAAATGGCTACTATGAAATTTACATACATGGCTCCCAATATATTTCCATTGCATAGCAAAGTTCTAGAACCTTGACCATCAGTAAATTAGATCTTGATATGTACAGAAATGGGAAGGCTTGATAGGTTTTAAGCATGAGAAAATTATGACTTTTATTTTTTTTTTTTGAGTCGGAGTTTTGCTCTTGTTACCCAGGCTGGAATGCAATGGTGTGATCTTGGCTTACTGCAACCTCCACCTCCTGGGTTCAAGTGATTCTCCTGCCTCAGCATCCCGAGTAGTTGGGATTACAGGTGCCCACCACCATGCTCAACTAATTTTGTCTTTTTAATAGAGACAGGATTTCACCATGTTGGTCAGGCTTGTCTTGAACTCCTGACCTCAGGTGATCCACCCCTCTAGGCCTCTCAAAGTGTTGAGATTACAGACGTGAGCCACTGCGCCTGGCCTATGACTGGTTTTTAAAAAAGAGATTACTTTGGATGCAGTGTGGAGAATAGATTGGAGATGACAGGGAATGGCTGCCCAGGAAACAGAGTAGGCAGCTTTGCAGTAGTCTAGGTGATGGATGATAGCTACTTGATAGTGATAGGGAACTTGGTAGTCACTTGATAGGGAAAAACAGCGTTCTGTTCAATATCTTAAATATAATCACAATTTTGGGGAAAATATTAAAAATTTATGTGTCTGTCAATGCTAATATCATCTGAAATATACTTTAAGAGGGAACTACTTAAAATTCTAGACTCTTTTGTGTCTAAGGTGAAGACCATAGGTTACCTGGATCACATACCCCTGTAGGAAAGAGCCACTTAAATGGCAACTCTGTGCTATGCAAAACGTGGTGCTATAGCACGGTAAAGATTTGGCTTTGACCCTGAGTGAGGGGAATCATTGGAGGCTTTGGAGCACATGAGTGCTCCATCAGGTCATTGCTTATTAATTGGATAACACTGGCCACTGCACTGAGAATAGATTGAAGGGAGTGAGGTTGGGAGAGGGAAGGCCCATTGATTTAAACAATTCTTTATTGTTAGGGATTCTCATTATTTATAATTTTCTCTAATTTTAAACAATAGAGTAACCAATGTTATGCAAAATTTTATTACACCCTTCATTCATTTTCTTAAGATAAATTCCAAGAAAAGTGGCAGTCCTGGTCAGTGGGGACATCTGTTATTACAGCTTTTGAAATATCTTGCCAAATTGCCTTCCAGAAATTTGGACACAGCTTAAATTGCCACTGCTGTGTAGGAGAGTGTCTGCTTCCTTCTTCTAGTGCCAGCCCTTGGCAATGTTACTCTTTCTTAAACTTAAGCAAGAGTTCCAAGTATGCCTTTAAAATCATTCTCATATGAATTAGCCCACATTTTTCTTTATGAAATACTTCTCCCCATTGTGTCCTAGTTCAGCTATTTTATTAAACTTTAGGTAAATTATATATTCAATCATTTCTGGCTAGTGATGACAATTTATTAATTTTTTTCTGTTCCTAAAATTGGGAGGATCTTGTCAAGCTGGCACATAATTTGATTTCTACTTCTTTAATATTTTTAAAAGGAGTGAAATTATAAACCCAAAATAAGTAGAGAAAAGCAAGCTCTGAGTTCTTTTTCTGAGCTTGCGAGATATAAAACTTTTGGCGAATTTCTAATTGAGGATCTCATAATTGCCAAAATCCAAAAACTCATTACAAGTTAGTTTAATTATGAAGGCAGAGTAAATTGTACATTTTTTTGTAAATTTTTTGTTTCAGATGTACTTTAAGATTGGGCACTACTCCTTGGAGTTTTTCAGAATACGACCACTTCTTCAAAGATTTTATTTTTTAAAGCTGAGAAGCTGTAATAAGCAACCCAAATACCCATCAATGATAAACTGGATAAAGAAAATGTGGCACATATATACTATGGAATGCTATGCAGCCATAAAAAACAATGAGTTCATGTCCTTTGCAGGGACATGGATGAAGCTGGAAACCATCATTCTCAGCAAACTAACACAGGAACAAAAAAACCAAACACCGCATGTTCTCACTCATAAGTGGGAGTTGAACAGTGAGAACACGTGGAGACAGGGAGGGGAATATCACACACTACAGCCTGTCAGGGGGTGGGAGAAAGGGAGGGAGAGCATTAGGGCAAATGCCTAATGCATGCAAGGCCTAAAACCTAGATGATGGGTTGATAGGTGCAGCAGACCACCATGACACACATATACTTATGGAACAAACTTGCACGTTCTGCACATGTATCCCAGAACTTAAAGTAAATAAATTTTTTAAACAAGGAATCTAGACTTATTTGTTGGGAGAAAAAGCATAAAGGTAAAAAACTACAGTATGTTTATAAATGTGCATACATATATTTAAGTTCTACTTCTCTCTGTTCCCTGGAAAGTCACAGGATGAAATTAATTTTAAGAGAACATCGACCAGGCCCCTTAAAGGTTAAATTAAACTGAGGAGTGCTATTGCAATTTGATTATGTTTTAATCTTTTTGGATTAGTCATTGAATACCGAATGAAATCCTATTTTCATGCATCTCTATAGGTCACCTAAATGACTTGTTCAAGATTCTAATTTTTTTTCCCTCATGAATAGTTTCCCTCAAAAGGTAACCTTTCTCCTCTATGAACATAATAAAAGTGTTTATGTAAAAATAGTAAAGGAAAATGGATTATATTCTGTAACATATTGAGTTGTTAAGCAGAATTTGCCTTTGTTATGAAGCTATTCTTTTCTTTTTCCAAATGTGAAGACTTAGAAGAGAGCTGACCTGCTATCGTAGCTATGTGAAGAGGGGGAGAATCTGGGCTCCCATTACAGAGAGTAACTGGAGGGATGATGAATACCATGGTAAGGTTTAGTGCCAGTCAAGAGCCAAAAATGATTTCTGTCACAAACTTACCCCTGCTATCTCACATTTCTGATATTAGCTCTCATTGATTGTTTCATTGCTCCTCATCGATTCTTCCAGAAATTTCTTCCCCCATCCTAATGTCCTTTGGCATTGCATCTCATACCATCAGACTTCACCACTTTCTCCTCTTTCTTGTTGCAGTCATCTCCAGAGTCCTGGGTCACTCTTCTTTCTTGAAGAGTGCAAGGAATTCATTTTTCCCAGCACTGCTTCTGCATAATTCCTGGTGATTTAATATAGTTGATTCTCATTATTTATGGTAGTTAGGGTCTATAAACTTGCTGTGAACCCAGAATCATTGAATACTAAAGCGCCGTTCCCAGGGGAAAAACACAGGTTCCTGCAAGCTTCTGGTCACTACATTGTCATGAATAGATCAAACATGACCCTGTTTTACATATGTTTCTGTCTAAAGACACCTTGTTTCATTAACATTGAATTTACAGCTAGCAGCATGCTTGAAAGAAGCTTAACACACTTTTTTTCCCCCATAAGGTACATCACAGCCTTCTTGTACTTAGGAGTGCTAGGCAGCAGTAAGCTTGGAGATCATTTTTAGGTTTTTTGTTTTCTGTTTTTTGAGACAAGGTCTCACCATATCACCTAGGCTGGAGTGCAGTGGTGCCATCATGGCTCACTGCAGCCTCAACCTCCCTGGGCTCAGGTGATCCTCCCATATCAGCCTCCAGAGTAGGTGGGACTACAGGCATATGCCACCACCATGCCTGGATACTTTTTTTTTTTTTGTATTTTTTGTAAAGATGGGGTTTGCCATGGCTGGTCTTGAACTACTGGGCTCAAGTGACACACCTGCTTCATCCTTTCAAATTGCTGGGATTACCGGTGTGAGTCACCCTGCCCAGTCATTGGGGACCATTTTGAACAGCAAAATCACCAACAAAAAGCACAAAAATGCACAAAACATGGCACTAAACAGTGAAAAGGACACTTGTTTATAGTCTAGGGGCTGAAACAAGAAGGCAGAGTGTTGCCTCACTTGACTCAGCTGTTGGCATGCACGTTTGGGCAACTCAAATTTTTTGCTGCTCTGCACATGTCTGCAAATGACTGCTAAAGTTTGAAGCATATTGATTTTGGGGCTGCAAATAAATTTTAGTAAGTAGACAAATTTGCAAACAGAGAATCTATTAATAATGAGGATTGGCTGTATGTTGATGATCTTTCTGATGATACGAGCACTGCATTTCTTGACTTTTTCTCTCTAATAATGATTTTGTCTACCATACTGTTTTAACCATTGACTTCCAAGATCTTGCCAAATGTCATGAAAGACAACATTTTCCATCCCAATACCTGTTCTTTATGCAGGGATCTGAAGTGTCAGAACCAGGGTAATTTTTTCTTTGACGTCTCATCCCCTTTGTGTTTACACCCCCACCTCCCTATCCATATGCTGAAACCCTAACCCCCAGTGTGGCTGTGGCCTCTAAGGAAGTGATTAAGGTTAAACAAAGTTATAAGAATGAGGCCATGATCTGATAGGATTAATGTTCTTATAAGAAAAGACACTGGGGTTGGCCCGCACATGCGCTCACTCATGCACACTGGTGCACGCTCTCTCTTTTTTTCTCTCTTTCCCCCTGCTTGTACCCTCAGAGGAAAGTCCATGTAAGGATGCAGGAAGAAGGCAGTCATCTGCAAGCGAGGAAGAAAGCTGTTGCACCACCAGAATCTGCAATCTGCTGGAAACTTGATCTTAAACTTCCCAGCCTCCAAAACTGGGAGAAGGTAAATTTCTGTTGTTTAAGCCACCCAGTCTATGGTACTTTGTTATAGCAACCTAAGCTGCCTGAGATACCCTTTTATGGTATTTTTCTCTCTAGAAGAGCTCTCATTGTCTTACCGAAGTGTGCGGTCCTAAACAGGTATTCTGGACATCAAACTTTTCCTACCCACCACCAAAATATACCTTTTAAATATTCTCCAGTACTTTACTTTTCTAAAATTGGTTCACTAATAAACCAATTGCCATCAATTAGTATTATTTTTATTATTTCTACTAACATTTTAACTTTAAAAGTAAGATAAATGTTCATTTTAGGAAATCTGGAAATGTCAGAAAAGCATAAAGTAGAAACTAAAAATTACTTTAATTCTAAAATGATGGCATTTTGATATATTTCTCTCCAGTATTTTTTTTCTGTGAAAACTTGCCAGAGTTCTTGGTTGCAAATCACATTAAGCAACCCTCATTACCTTGATGAGTAAAGAAGCTTATTGGTAAGATATCAGGCAGCTCAAAGAAATATGGGAATCTTGGAGAACCTAACTGGGAACGTAGTAGGGTTAGGAGGCATCCATGTTTCACTGGGCTACCAGAACTTCTTTCGAGCGCCCTCTAGTGGAACAGTCTGATTTGGACTCTTCTGTTGCCACTGCTGGACATACTCTGTGGGTGACACTGCTGCACTGGATACTGAGAGCCCTGTCATCACCACCACTAAGACTTTCTTTGAGTCACTAACTCAAGATTCAAAGAGCTGAGTGGGAGCACCTGATTGGCCAAGCTTAGACTGTGCACCCCCTTCTAGCGCAACAGCCAGGGCTCAGAGAAGCCAGAATCTGACCTTTTCTTTTGCAAGAGGGAGGAACTGCCTCCCCTAAGGCTCACGCCGCGGCAAATTCTCCAGATTTAAGGACAGCATCCAGATCCTGGAAAACCCCTCCTAAAAGAGCAATTACAATTTATTCTTTGGCTACTTGATATCCACATGTACTTTTCTTTCCATATTTTCATGTCACAGTAATCAAGGAAATGTGTAGAGTCTACTGTCGTCATTTACACTCCTGCCACAAAGCAACAGCTGGTATTTATAACTCCCACCTCTCCCTATTCCAGATCTCCTTTGCCTACAGCCTGTACCTCAGATTCTCAGTGTGTTTTACTTAGCAGAGTCATTCAAATATTCATTTCTAAGGAAATTGAACTGTTGGCGGGCCTGCCTGGATTGTCCTGTATTAATATGTCATTAATTTTTATTACTGGGCAAGATAATAATAGGAGGAACCATAAGACTTACCCAATTTCATTCATACTGATCCCTGCTTGTATTGAGTAGCAGCAACTCAACTGACCCTTAATAGTAAGATGATACTTACTCCTCACCTTTTTTTTTGTTTGCTTTTTTTCTCGCCTTTTTTTTCCTCAAGGGAATGTGTGTGGATGTGAAAGTCTTGGCTTCTCACCAAATGAAAATCATTCTTGTGGAAAATTTATTTCTTTAGTCACTAAAACACTTTACAAATATCAACATCTTTAGCCCTCCCCAAAACACTGTGGGATTTTACCTTTTACAGATAGGAAAATAGAGGCACAGAGAAGTTAAGTAACCTGCTCAAAATCTCACAGCTAGAAAGCATTAGAGATAGGATTTGAACCCAGCCAATCTGATTCCTGCTCTTCATATCCTGTTAATATGACATAGTATTCAGGAATGTCCTGTGGAGTGGTGAGAAAGTCAAGGTTCCTGCATACCAAATTGTGGAACAGAACTAGAAAAGCCCTGTGACAAGTTGGTAAGGTATTCTGCTATCCCTGTTAGGTAAAAGCAAAATGCTTCTGGTGTTTATCAGATAAGAGACAAAGATATTTGACTCTGCAAGGATGGACATTTTTGTTTGTTTTTCTCACTTCACTATCCCCAGTACCTAGAACATCACCTGGAACATAGTAGGTGCTCAATTCATCGAAGAATGAATAAATGCCAGACACCAATGACTGGGTTATGTTTCCCCAGTAGTAGGCCACATTAAAAAAGTGCAGCTGCAATTGGAATCATCCCCTCATGAAGCACATGTCAATCCACCATCATTCTCCAAGAAGTCCCCATCCTCTGTCCTGGACAAACTGGAAATCACCTTTCTTACATTTCTTAAGATTTTCATGGTGACATGCATTGCTATAATTTTCTCAGATACAGTATTGCTTTTTATTTTTCATTTTGAGTGAAATGGGTAGTCCTAGGGGCTTCCATTTGACTCATTTAATCTGCGAATCAGAGACGTGTGGGGATTCTAGCAGTGGCTAGACTTACCTATTCAAAGTAAGTCTTTAGAAAACAGTTAGATAAACTATCACGGGCTGAGTTCAGAGTGTTAGCATGTCTGCTTTAAATTAGACTGAAACTGGGACTTAAACACTATTGATAACCTGAATCTTGTAAGTCTCCACCCTAATTAGTGAGTGGCAGTGTTGTTTACTCAGATTCAATGTTTGATGATCTCTGAAATGGGTAGGCATTTCCCTTTGCCCAATACACTGTTTCCTTGATAAATATTTATAGGTCTCTTTGGGACAGGACAGGAGGAAGATTTCCCAATATTTTTGTGAAGTAATTTCAGGACACTTCTTTAAGGCTCGGACTGACTTCCCCTTCACTGGGGATTCAGGGCCTGTGAAGGATAGTCTTCCTTGTGCAAGGTAACTTGTACAAGGAAAGAGAGTTTCAGAGTCTTTAGGTAAGTCATGAGCTGCTCAGATGTGGGAGGAAGAATGGCTTGAGCTGAAAACCTAGGTTCAGTGGAGTTTGGGGATTTGGGTGTTTGAGGCCTTGACACCCTCCCGTTTAACACCATTGCAATTCTCAGGGTCTGCTCTTTCCTTATTGATGCCCTAACTTTCATATAAGACTCTCGATAAGTTTGTGATTCAGTTGATTTTCTTGATTAGTCCCCACTGGAGTAGAGGATTGTTTTTAGGTAGTTTTGTAGTGCTGCTACAAAAAATGAGACATTCTATTTAGCACAGGGATACAAAATCCCTGGTTTCAGGTTTTGCTTTCAGCTGAGAACTAGGGATTTGAGTAACATTCTCTCTCTTTAAGCTTTCTAGTATTAGCCACCTCACTTTCCAGTCCTGGTTTCTCATGCTGCTATATATGGCACCACCAATATGGGCCCCCAAGGCTTGCCTATAAATAGGTACTGTATAAATTACAATTTGATTAGTTGCTCTTCCACTCTGGGCCACTGGTTACCAGATTTCCATTCCTGAATGCTTGCTGCATTTACCCCAACCAAGTTATAAAACCAATCCTGGATTCTCCTCAATTCCAGAAGATCTACTGTCTGAAGCCTTCCTGATAACAATTTCTGATCCAGTTAGTGTTCATGACATAAATGGCATAAACTGAGTTTGTTTATCGTAAGTAGAAAAGGAATTGATTAGAAGGCTATCAAGTATCTCATGGGACTGACGGGAAAGATGTGGAACCAGGCTCAGGAAAGGACTAGAATCCTGTGGTCCCAAAATGTCCAAGCCAGACTTTTTGGGTCCAAATGCTCATCTCACTGGGCATTGAACACTGCCATGACTGCCAATATTAGAAGGCATTCCAAACTTCCTTCTTGGCTTCCTGACTGGCTGAGCTTATATCATGTGCATCATCTTCCTAGCGTTTGGGTCCAGCGAAGGCAAGTACTTGGCCTTTGGCTTCAGTGAGGAAGGACCCTACTTGCACCCAAGATTCAAACAGTGACAGATTCCTCCAATTTATAATGTGCATATATATTATGACATTGGGATCACAATTGCGAGTAAAGGGTTAACCTCAGCACCAGGCTGTTCTGGGCCTCCCTGTGAGAACCACCGACCACAGAGTCCTGCTTCTTTGGAAACTGCAGTGATCAACAGATGCAGAATATTGCACCTGCCCTGCTTGCTCTGAAGCCCTGCTCTGTGGGAGTACTCTTGGACTGGGGCCGCTGGGGGCTGGCATGCAGCTTTGGGGTTTGTGTTACTGGAATCATATAAAAGACTGTTGGGAAGCTGTGACTGTGCCTTCTCTATGTCAAGGTGATTTTCCCCCCACTTTGCATGTCATTCTGTGGCAAACTTGCTTTTCCTGCATGGGTATGGGGGCAAAAGAAGCTGTGCACTTGGATAGCTGTCAGGCATTGCATTAGTTTCTTATCACTGCTATAACAAATCATCACAAACTTAGTGGCTTGAAGCAATATAAATTTATCACTTTATAGTTCCGTAGGACAGAAGTCTGACAAGGTCTCTCAGTAGCTAGGATCAAGGTGTTGGCACGGCTGCATTCCTTTCTGTAGACTCTAGGGGAGAATCTGTCTGGCTTTTCTGGCTTGTAGAAGTAGCTGGCATGCCTTGACTCTTGGTCCCTTCCTCCATCTTTAAGCCAGCAATGGAGGATTGAGCCCTTCTTACATTGCATCACTCTGACCTCCTCATCTACCAACCTCTTCCACTTTTAAGGATGCTTCTGATTACTTTAGGCTCATCTGGATAATACAGAGTAATTTTCCTATTTTAAGGTCAGCTGATTTATCAACTTTATTTCTATCTGCTCCTTAATTCCTCCTTGCTATGTAATGTAACATATTCACAAGTTCTGGGGATTAGGATATGAATATCTTTGGGGCACTGTGATTCTGCCTACCATGGGTATCCTGAAGAAATGAAGGTTCTGTATGTGTTATTTCCTATTCTGTTCCTCCACAAGGTCAAATGAGTGAAAATTAAAGCCAGTAGTGTGTCTTGCATCTGATTACCGGTTTGATTCTGCAACCACTGCTGTGTCAATACCCAGTAGAACACAGTTTGGAGAGGGTGGATATTTTATTGGGGGCATTTTTACATGTTCAAACACAATTTACTAAATCTCTACAGGGGTATAACTGTTATCCTGAAATGGACTAATTTCTTGATTATGTAGCTCCTAGGCTTTCTAAAACCTCTGAAAATAATTCTAAGGTAGGATGCTGGGAAATAGGTTTCTTAGACTCTTGTAACTATACAAATCTCCAAAGCTTTAGGACTTTTCTTGGCTGACAGAAAAAGTTGAAAGCTACTGTTTTCTTTTAGAGGAAAAGTGTTAAAAAACCTGTCTAATATAAACTTTAAATGAAGCCAATATCCTAGGCTGGGCTGATGTAAAATTATTTTCATCATCACATTCATTGTGTCAACCAGATCTTTGGCTCCAAACATGCTGTCCCTGTAAAAATTTCATTTCAGCTGTCAGGGTAATCAAAGTGGTTTCAAACACTTTGCTTGAATACCGAATTGAAATAAAATGATAAACACACTATAAAATGCCAAAGCGTGCAGAAGGATGATACCAGATATGGGCAGGTTTTATATTTTTTAAAAGTCAGTTTTATTAAATTTTTACTTGGATATAACGTTGGAGTATCTATTCCTAAAATATGCAGTTTCAGAATAAATCAAGTTGATTTTCCATCTGAAATCAGATTTGGGACTACTACATAATTAAACACACAAAATGCAAAACAATATTTCATTGATTTAAATTAACTTTTAATGGCATAGTTTATGTTGTGTAATGATGTTTTTATAATGTCATTACATTACATAGGCAGAAAAAGAAAATAATGGCTATGAGTTTTATCTTTAAAAATTCTGACACCACAGATCTGTATTCCTAAAAAGCCATGAGTTACAGATGTCTGCAAGTTACAAGATCTTATTACTCTATTACAGAATGAAGATGTTGTTGAGGTTGTAAATGATGCAAAAATGGATAAGAGAAACAAATTTTGGAGTGAATACATTGAGTAGTCAAGGGGCTATACAAATATTGTTCAAAAGATGCTTCTTTTTAAAAACATTACCCAGTTTAGTCACAGTCAAAAAACCCCAATAACATATGGGAAGATCTTTTTAGAGGGACTGTGGGGCTAAAAGTACGTGTTTTGCTATTGTGTCAGCGTCTCAGTGCATTTACTATTACTATAAAGGAGTACCTGATGCTGGATAATTTATAAAGAAAAGAGGTTTATTTAGCTCATGATTCAGCTTGCTGGGAGGTTCAACATTGGACATCTGGTGAGGGCCTCAGGATGCTTCCACCCATGATGGAAGGCAAAGGGGAGCTGAGTGTGTAGAAATCAAATGGCAACAGAGGAAGGGAGATGTCAGGCTCTTTTTAACAACCAGCTCTCATGGGAACTAATAGAGTGAGAACTCACTCATACCCTTGCCCCCAGTCAACCCTTCTCCCTGCATTAATGTATTCATGATGGATCTGCACCCCATGACCTAAAACACATCCCATTAGGCCTCACCTCTAACATTGTGATCAAATTTCAACATGAGGTTTTGGGGGAAAACATCCAGACTAGAGCAGTGAGTATCAGAGCAGCGGGAATGTAAATTTTAATCTTCCCCATGCCTCTTCTTCAAGGAAAGCCTCTTGACAACCTTCCCCATACGTCCCCAGTTTCCTACCTCCGACCACTTCTGTATTTGCACCTCACAATTCTTTCCTGCGCTTGGTGTTCATCTATATATTTGTCCTTCATTTCAGCAACCTTTCATTGAGTACTGCTTGTAGGAAGTTAATTATAGAAGAATTGATACAGTTGGGAATGATATTGATCTGTATTACCTAATAGTTCAGACATAGGGAAAACTTCAAGGGAAAGGGGAATGGATTAATTCACCAGTTTTCAGGGTCTGGGTCTTGCCATCACTCATTGTTGTTGACTACCTGGATTGGTCACTGTGTTAGGCAGGATAGTAAGATAAAAAAGACGTAAATTAGCAAATTGCAAGTGTGGATCAGTTAACTGGGACAGGATGGGGAGTAAAAGGGTAGGCTAGGAAAGAGGGGCTAGACCAATTTGTAAGGTGATTGGAATTCTCCATCACCATTTCATATGCCTAGAATCTGTTGGTAGCTACTCCTTTAAATTTCCAGGGCATTCTATTTTTCTGTAACTAGTGAAGGATTCCTTCACTCTGCACTCCCAGTCTCCACTGGGGGACCGTGACTGTCTCTGTCTCTCATCTCTGGATTCTACCATTCTGGCATCTCTCATGAATGTGCCTTTTGTCCCACTTCATTATGGAAGAGTTCTCTTCCAAGGGCCAGTCTTTCCATTTGATTAGCCAGCAAATGAGGATACATAAAGGAGACATTCTCCATGGAGGCAATGTGGAAATTCTAGTAGCTGTAATAAAACTGGCCAGATAGGCAAAACTTTCACTACCAAACACATCTCACCATGTGAATAATTACCTATAAGTGGCCTTGATATGCACTTTTCCAAAATACTGCTTCTAATTCAGGAGGATCCAGTCAATGGTCCTTGCTGAATTTTCTCTATAGTAAATGGGAAGAGTATATGAAGCTTCTGCTGCAAGTGTCTTTCCCTGGGGTAGGGCACAGTGAATTCAGATATATCAACAGCAGAACAGATTACAAAAATGGCCTCAATACTTGACAGCTCCTCCCATCAAGAGTTGAAATCTATTTCTCCACTCTTGAATCGGGCCTGGCCCTGGGAACGTGGTACAAGTGGCATTAGATGAGTTTCAGACCTAGGCGTCAAGGCATCAAGAGGCCATGAAGCTTCTGTTTTCATTTGTCTTGAGACCCTGTAACCACTGTGTGAAGGAATGCAGGCGATCTTGCTAAATGATGAAAGACACGTTGCCCTATTGCTCCAGTCTGGCAACTGCCATACATATCAATGTGACTACCTTAGATGACCCAGCTACCAGCTGCTGGCCAGCTGACTGCAGATGCATGCTCAAGTCTAGCAGGCATCAACTGAGCCAGCCCAGATCAGAGGAACAAGCCAGGCAACCTCCACAATCAGCTAAATAAATAGTAGTTATTTAAACCACTAGGCTTTGGGGTAGTTGATTATACAGCAAAAGCTAACTGATACAAGTGTTCATATAAGATGATTTTTATCTATTTTAAAAGGGGAAGGGGTCAGGCATGGTGGCTCATGCCTGTATTCTCAGCACTTTGGAAGGCCGAGGTGGGCAGATCATGAGGTCGGGAGTTCGAGACCAGTCTGACCAATATGGTAAAACCCTGTCTCTACTAAAAATACAAAAATTAGCCAGGCATGGTGGTACGCACCTGTAATCCCAACTACTCAGGAGGCTGAGGCAGGAGAATCCCTTGAACCCGGGAGGCGGAGGTTGCAATGAGCTGAGATCATGCCATTGCACTCATGCCTGGGCAACAGGGCAAGACTCCATCTCAAAAAAAAGGGGAGGGTGGGAAACATGGGATGATGCATCAATAGTGTGGAGTTAGATCTATAAAACTTGGCTTTGTAGCCTGGAGGGGAGAATAAGTGAAAAAGAATAGTATATAAAGATGTATATACATCTATACAATGGAATACTACTCAGCCATAAAAAGGAATGAAATAATGACATTTGCAGCAACCTGGATGGAACTGTGGATTATTATTCTAAGTGAAGTAACTGAAGAATGGAAAACCAAACATCATGTGTTCTCAATCATATGTGGGAGCTAAGCTATGAGGACACAAAGGCATAAGAATGATACATTAGACTTTGAGGAGTCGGGGGAAAGGGTGGGGGGTGGCAAGAGATAAAAGACTACACATTGGGTACAGTGTATACTGCTTGGGTGACGGGGGCACCAAAATCTCAGAAATCACCGCTAAAGAACTTACATGAAACACCACCTATTCCCCCAAAACCTATTGAAATAAAAAATAAAAAAAGTATATATCTAAAACTATCCAGAAAACTCAAATCTGTTTCTAATACTTGCTATGAAAAACCCATAGAGTGTCTGAATAGGTTTGAGTAACATGCCCCCCAGCATGAAGGAATACGTTCTGATTCTAGACAGCACTCAGCTCAAATTAAAATTCAGACATTGGTGACTTCGCCAGGAATCTGTTTATATGTGTGATATGCCTGAGTGCCTTTCTTTTTTTTTTTTCTCTTTCTTTCTTGCTTTTTTTTTTTTTTTTTTTTTTTTTTTTTTTTTTTTTTTTTTTTTTTTTTTTTTTTTTTAAAAAAGAGAGGTAGTTCTTTGTTACTTGGCATAACCTGAGGTCCCAGGCAACTGGGGTGCCATATGGCTCAGTCTCTGAGCAGTGTTGCTTTAAAAAAACAGCACTGTGGTAGAAAACGTAATGACAGCTATTCACATTTGTACTCAGTCTCTTGAAAAAAAAAATGCCAATGGGAGAGTACATTCGTAATGCCAGCAAAGCTCACTTAAAAGAACATCCTTTTTAGACATCTTTATCATTCTCAATCTTTCTAGTGTGCCCTGCAGTGGAACTTCTAAAAACTCTCTTTCTGGAAGTGGCTCATGAAAATATAAAATGTTCTCTCTCCACACTCTTCAGTCTTTGAAAACTCTTTCCTGAAAGCAAAATGCATGTCTCTTCTACCTCTTGACTGTGAGTTCCCATTCAAGTACATAGCTAAAAATCTCTTTATTTTCCTCTCATCTAAACTCTTCCATAATCACTGTGATAATCTCTCATTCACTTCCTGTTTTCTATTCCCATGTTGTTCATGCATAGTGGTCCCTTCCTAAATGCTAATGCTCCTTGCACCTGACCCTCCATGATGTTTTCAGGCCTCTGGGTGGGGTGAATAATCTGGTTTTATTTCCCTGAGGATCATCTCATTATCCAGATTCCACACACTACAGGAGAAACTAGGTGCTTAGCTCTCAAGTAAGATTCCTTCTCCTTTAGAAATGGGGTGAAAATGGGAAGGGCTGAAGTATTCATATATTAATATAGCCTTCTGTGAATATGGATTATGTGAATATGGAATAATGTTTTGTAACTATGCTAACAAGGTCTCATTTCTGGAGCAAAATTTGAAATAATGTGAATTTCTCCAAATGTGGAAAAAACAATCAATACTTGTGTATGTTCAAAGGTGGTAGACTGAGTGAATTTGGAGCTCTATTTGTGTTATTGCTATGGTAGCTGGTAAACAGAATGACCTGATACTATTCTTTGCTAGTCCTAATGAAAAATTATTCTTGAATTATATGAGTTTTGAATTACAAAAGTTGTTCTGGAAAACACTCTGGCATAAACTGACTTCAATGTGCTGTCTTATTATGTTTGCTTTTGTTCCTGAGGTGAGGGGAGAAGGTTTGGGGAAGACTAAGAACGGAGGGTCAAGTTTGGGGCCCTCATGAAGAAAGGCAGAACCAGGCAATGAATGGGCCGCTTGAGGGTCCAGGTGACAATGGACCTCACTATGAAACGACAAGAGCCTGCTAGTGTCTCCACTTCTCCCTGGCACCTAGGCCCACTCTGGAATTTTCAAAACTGGCAACTCCAGGACCACAGGGAGACATGGTCAAGGATCTTCTCTGAAGCTTCTGCTAGTGGCTGCATAAGCAGACGCATTGAACAGGGGGAGGTGGAGAGGAGAGAAAATACTGTGAAGACACAGGCTGATACCTGGTCCATGAGCATAGGAGAGGTAGCCTTTGAAGACTTTCAATAGTATTTGGAGACAGATGTGGTGGCTCATGCCTGTAATCCCAGCACTTTGGGAGGCTGAGGGTGGCAGATCGCTTGAGTCCAGGAATTTGAGACTAGCTGGGGCAACAGAGTGAAACTCCATTTCTACAAAAAATACAAAAATTAGCTGGGCGTGGTGGTGTGTGCCTGTGGTCCCAGCTACACGGGAGGCTGAGGTGGGAGGATTGCTTGAGTCCGGGGAGACTGAGGCTACAGAGAGCTATAGTTGCACCACTGCACTCCAGCCTGGGTGAAAGAGTGAGATCCTGTCTCAAAAAAAACCATATATATATATATTTGAGAGTAGGGGAAATTTTTGGAAGGCCGGTGTGAGCAGGAAGATTTAAATGCAAGAAGTTTGAGATGCTGATGATAATGACCTTGAATTTATGTCCACAGGCTGCTAAGGCTTAGAATTCTTATTACTCCTACACACACCAGTATGCTGATTTTGGTCCTTCTTCTCTTTGTGGGATTGGACTATTTAACTCCTTAAACCTCTGATTCCTCTTTTGTAGAATGGGGG
>NW_016108043.1:394610-434071 GCF_001604975.1 Cebus imitator
ATGCAGGAAAGGAGCTTAGCATGCTGTCTAGTCTGTATTGTAAATGCTCAATAAATGTGAGCTATTATTGTGTCATTGTCACATCCACAGTCTTTGAAGTATACATTCTCAGTTTCACAGAATCCTTGGAGTTGTTAACATGGTTCGCTGACCAGACTACCTTGATAGTATTAGTAACTTCTGGGCCTTGGATCCTTCTTGATCTTTAATGATTGATGTGGCAGGAGGCCACAGCTAATGCTTCCTTGTTAATCTCAGGCCCTCTGTAAAGGGAACTGCCATTGCAGTCGGCATTTTCCTATTTTCTGCCACATCTTATGGGAAAACAGTAACTTTTTACCCAGGAGAGATGATATTTTATCAGGCAAAACCAAGCTATTCTGGGAGAGGAGAAATTACCCATATGTTCTCATTCCCTGACCTTTTGGGAAATTTACTGCTGTTTGCATTCTTCTTCATTAAATGGCAGAAGCATTTTTCTATTAAAGCAATTAATGGAAAGCTAACTATATTAAAGCCACATTTGCTGTCTCTATTACAGTCAAAATGGCAGGTTGAATAAACCCTTGAAAGTATGACTAGGGGTTTCCATGGCAACCAGATGGGGATGAGGGAAGAGGCCAAGTCTGGGCTTTAGGTGCTTTTCCCCAACTCATTGGGGACCCTAGATATTCCAATGTTTGTGGTTCAGGAATGGGGTTGGCTAGAGGTTTCCTTGCCATGACTCTCAGCCCAGCCCAAATATGGGGTTCTATATGGCCCTTTGTACTCAAGATAGGGTTGACAAAGGTTGAAGTGACTGTTCCCATGAATAATATTACCACCGTTTGGATTATAGTTTGTAGTCCACAAAATGTTTTTATTTACAATATTTCATTTAATCATGTTGCATTTAATCTAAGATAAGTTGTCTGCACTCTACAGGTAAGGAAGCAGGTTCAGAAAGGTGAAATGGTTTGCTAGAGTCAAGTGGCAGGGCCAAGGCCTATATCATCTCACTCCAAGGCCAGCATCCATTCCTTTGGACCATGTTATGTGTTAGAAAATCTGCTTTATCCACTGTGGCAGATTGGGTAGTTGGAGGGAATGAGGTTTAACTGTCCCTGTTGGAGGCTGTGCTGAAGAACAGGACACAGCTATATGTGCTTTCATGAAAGACTTAGTTGCCAAGATGAGAGACGAACACATTGTGGAAAAAAGGAACATTGTACTTCTTCCATGATGGCTGATTCTTTGCTTACTGAAGTGTGTAGCTCCTCACTGATTGTAGTAATGAAAGACACTATTTTGTTGCATCTACTCACACAACCCTTCTATAGTTTTCTTCAATGACACTGATTATTTCCCATTATGAATTTCTTTTCTGAGTCCTTGCTTCAAGAAGCCTCTGCAATTTCATCTCCAATTATTATATTATTGTAAAAAGTGGTTTCCCAGAGGCACAACGCAATGGATGGGATTTATGTCATTTCAATCTCTCACATGAAACATTCTCTAATTCTTGTTTGGGATGAAAAAGCTGGTTGCTGACTGGAGTTGGATGGGATGCATAAGTATCCTAGATCCTTAACTATGGTGAAATAACATTGTAATTATTTTCCAACTTTAGAATCATCCGTCTCTTTTATTTCTACTTGCAGCCTGCCACTAAGAATTTCCCTCCTCTGCAATATTTCTTGGCTCTCCTGCTTCCTTTTCATTCTCACCCCAATCCCATAATAATCAATGGCCATCTTAGATCCACAGGGCATCATCTGCCTTCTTTCTGGCTTCTCTGTTTCTTGTGTTTATTCCAGTGCATCCTACACATAGCAGCATGAATCCTTTCTTCCACTATTATTGGATTAGGCCACTCCCATTCTAAGAAGCCCAGAATAACTCTCAATTTCCTCTTGAATAAAATTAAACCTACTAATCATATACTCTAAGCTCCTTAACCTGTAACCTCCTCTATTTGATGCCCCCCTTGCCTGTCTCAATTGGACATCCTACTGCAGCTACATAAGCCAATCGACACTTCCTGCCTGTTGTGTATATTTACACCCACCAATTAACTTGACAAAGAGCTTTTGGGCATCTCACCTCTTCTGTTCAGAATGTCTCTCCTCTTCATTTTACCTGGGAAACAATTGATTTAATTTTGTTTGACTCACTGTTTCCCAAATTTATTCCACCATGGAACACATTTGCTCACAAGGTAGCTGTTAAAACTGTACTGGATAGCTCTCATCTTCTCCTTCTCCACCCACAGCCCTCCTCTATTCCATATGCCTCGTGAGGGAGGCAGACCGGTATGGTCTGCATCAACAGGTCCCCTTTGATCTCCATTGTAGTTCCGTTCATGTATCTACTTGGCTAGGCTCTATTACCCAGTTATTCAATCAAACACTAATCTGGATACTACTGTGAAGGGACACATCTACAATCAGTAAACTTTAAGTAAAGCAAATTATCCTCCATAATGTGCACGGCCGTATCCTAATTATTGGAAGGCCTTAAGAGCAAAAATTGAGGTTTCCTGAAGAAATTCTAGCTAAAAAAGGCAACATTAACTTCTGCCTGAGTTTCCAGCCTGCTGGCCTGCCCTACACATTTTGGACTTGCCAGCTCCTTCTATCTCCCACCCATCCCCCAACCAAATGAGCCAATTCCAAAAATCTTTCTTTCTCCCCACCTTCCCTTGTCTTTCTCTTTATGAATATTGGTTCTGTCTCTCTGGAGAACCCTGACTGCCACACTCTAACCTCTCAGTTAGTTTGGCTAGTGTGTGCTGATCTTATGATTAGAAGGAGGAAGGATTAGGATATTTATCTCCTGGGTCACGTACAATTCACTGCATCTGTGGACAGAAGTCACAGTTCCTCTCTGGAGCCTTATTTTCATGACTCTTTTCTCCTTGCTTCTGGGTTCAGTAAACCACCCCAACTTCTTTTCCCTTTAGGCCTAGGGATGATAACAGCTTCCAGCTATTACTAGACCTGGGATATTGCACTATTTTTTGTGGACTCCACCATATCTTTGTGAATAGCCCATTATTCATCTTTCCTCAAATTGCCCAATTCAAATGTACTGTTTCCTGACATGACTTTCACTGATACAATATCTCATGGAATTAGTGTTCCAAGGAAACTGTGCTTCAACCTCAACTTTTCTCTTATTAGGATGGCAAAGTTGTAGGGTTCATTACTTCCCAAAACAGCCTGGGGAAATCAGGACACACCTCATAGAAAAAGTGATTCCAGGTTAGGAGTTGAATCATGGGTAGGTTAGTTCCTGTTAGAGAGAAGGTGGGCATGGCAACAGAGAGTGGCAACTAACATTTGTATACTTGGCAGTTATAAACTTCATCTGCATGTCTTATCTCATTTGATCCTCTCAACAGTCCTGTGATGTGAGCAATTATCCTTGTGTCACAGATAATCAAAATGAGCAAATGAGCAGGGTGTGTTCAGGGATGCAGGAGAAATTGTTCTAATTAGAGTAGAGAGTTCTTGATGAAAAGTTGGGAAGAATAAAGGTTTGAGTTCAAGCAGGGCCAAATGATGTATGATTCAGAGGATGGAGATGAACAGTTTGATTTGATGCAAGAGGCTGCTGAGAGCTTTTGAAGGATTATTTCAAAAAAATTTCAATTGACTATATAAATAGCACAGGTTCATGGTAGGATACTCAGGAAAGTAAAATATAAAGAAGAAAATAAACATAATCTGTAATTTTATCACTGATATGGTTTGGATCTGTGTCCCTGCCCAAATCTCATATTGAATTGTAGTCCCCAATGTTGGAGGTGGGGCCTGGAAGGAGGTGATTGGATCATAGGGGTGGGTTTCTCATGCATGGTTTAACACCATCCCCCTTGGTGCTGTTCTCATGATAGTGAGTGAGTTCTCCTGAGATCTGGTTGTTTAAAAGTGTGTAACACCTCCCCACTTGCTTCTCTCTTGCTCCAGCTCCTGTCTTATAAGACACCTGCTCCCACTTTGTCTTCTGCCATGATTGGAAGCTTTCTGAGGTCTCCCCAGAAATAGAAGCTGCTATGCTTCCTGTAAAGTCTGCAGAACTATGAGCCAATCAAACCTCTTTTCTTTATAAATTACCCAGTCTCAGGTGTTTCTTTTACAGCAATGCAAGAATGGACTAACACAATCACCAAGTGATATCCTTGTTTTTCCCCCTCTTAAAATTTGAAATCAATCAGCATTCATAATATTATGCCCTGAATAATATTCACCTGACTCAGAAGTTTCTCAACCGTGGTGATACTGACATTTGGGGCTGGAAAATTCTTTGCTGTAGGGGCTGTTCCTGTGCACTATAGAATTTTTAGCAGCATCTCTGGCTTTTACCCAGTAGTTGCAGGTAACACTCCTCTCACTCCAGCTGTGACAACCAAAAATGTCTCCAGACATTTTATTTATTTATTTTTTGAGATGGAGCTACGCTCTTATTGCCCAGGCTGTAGTGCAATGGTGCAATTTCAGCTCACGGCAACCTCTGCCTTCCGGGTTCAAGCAATTCTCCTACCTCAGACTCCCAAGTAGCTGAGATTACAGGTATGTGCCACTACACCAGCTAGCTTTTGTTTTTTTAGTAGAGACGAGGTTTCATCCTGTTGGCCAGGCTTGTCTCGAGCTCTTGACCTCAGGTGAGCCACCAGTCTTGGCCTCCCAAAGTGCTGGGATTCCAGGCATGAGCCACGGCGCCTGGCCAAATGCATTTTTGCCAAATGCTCCTTGATGGAGGAAATCATCTCTGGTTGAGAATCTCTGATCTAGCTTTATATCGTGAGCACTTTCTCTGTATCATTGAGTAGTCATTTAAAATCCATGTGATGGACATGCCATACTTTATTTACTTATGGCTTTTTTCCTCAAATATTTAGGTTTTTTTTTTTTTTTTGGTTCTGTTTTTAACATCATGAACAACACAGTGATGAGTATCCTTGCCTATAAATCTTTGGTAGAACATCTAATTATCTCTTAAGCACCAGTTCCTAGAAGTACATTTCTTTTCTTTTTTTGAGACAGAGTCTCATTCTGTTGCCCAGGCTGGAGTGCAGTGGCATGGTCTTGGCTCATTGCAACCTCTGCCTCCTGGGTTCAACCAATTCTCTGCCTCAGCCTCCAGAGTAGCTGGGATTACAGGCATCCACCATCATGCCCAGCTAATTTTTTTTTTTTTTTGTATTTTTATTAGAGACGGGGTTTCACTGTCTTGGCCAGGCTGGTCTTGAACTCCTGACATCATGATTCACCCACTTTGGCCACCACGCACAGCTAATTTTTGTAATTTTAGTAGAGATGGGGTTTTACCATGTTGGCCAGGATGGTCTTGACCTCAATTGATCCACCTGGCTCGGCCTGCCGAAGTGCTAGGATTACATAAGCACTACACCCAGCCAAATATAGCAATTTTAAAGTTAACTAAATGGATGAAATCAATTATATTTGAGAACGATTGACTGAACAAATGAATGGAGAAATAAAAGAAAACAATGAAGGAGCAAATGGGCTAACACAGATTAAAATAAATTTGGTTAAAAAATTAATTTTAAAGGAAATTTGGATACGAGTTTCCTTTGCCATCATTTAAAGCTTTTATGAAGAGAATTTTGAAAATATGCTCATCAATATTATCATTTATTAGAACAGAGCTTTATAAAAACAGATGCTATTAATTGTTCGACCACCTAGAAGGCAGATTAATACATGTTCACAAATACATTAAAAAGAAGGGTGATGAAACTATAAATATAGATATAGGAGAAGGAAACCACTTCAGAACTGCAAAACAATGAGGACCTTTGAGCTCCATTTGCTGCCTCACCTGTAAAATGATAATGGAAACTCTGTAAAAATGGTGAGGGAATAGCTGTGATTGCTGTTTGCAAGATATAAATAGATCTTGTGAAATTATCATTGCAGCAGCAAGCAGTTTCAAAATTATGTTAGAGAACTCCATTTTGCTGTGAGGTTGTAGACAAGCAATGCCAAAAAACAGCAGATTTTGACACCATGTAATTTATGTGTAAAATTTGCTCTAGAAGTTCAGTAAGGCTGACATGTAGGTTCATAAGTTTGCCAATTGTCTTCAAATGTGCAGTCAAGATGTATGGGCCAGCCAAATAAATCCTCAAAAGAAATAAGAGAAAAGAGACTCTATTTGAATCACACTTTCTTTTCAGAGACAAACTTCTTCAGTCTCTCAACATAATCTTAGCAAGTTATGTTACTACTTCTTAAGATGAAATTATTGTTTTCTCTGGTAATTAAGTATTTAATTCCAATGGCTACAGTGACTATGTCTAATTTGTTTGTGATAGAGACTATTGGGCTGTCTAACATACTTCTTTCCTTTCCTCCTGGACACACAACTGAACTACATTTACCAGCTTCCTTTGCAGTTATGTACAGTTAGGTGTCACAGAACACTGACTAGTAGAATGTGAGCGGAAGTGATGTGGGCCACTTTCAGGCCTGACCCATTACAATTTCCCACATGATATGCTAAGGTGGCAAAGTCTTAGCCTGGGTCCTTGGGATACTCTGTGGAGCAGAGATGTGACCCACTTCCCAACTCTCAGCTTACTGGACAATATGTTAGAGAGCAATCAACTTTAATTGTTTAAATTGCTCAGATTTCAGGGCAACTAGCATAGCACTAACTCACTCACAGGATAGACAATGGGAACAGTCTAGAAGAGAAGCAACATAAACACATAAATAATTATTACAATTGTAAAAATAGAAATAGTGAAAGTATGGAGGCATGCCTGGCCTTTCCCATTGCAGTGATCTGGGCCAGTCCATTTACAAAATATTATGCAGCAGCTGCCCACATGCTGAAAAATAACTGAAGTGGAGCCTTAATAGGAACAAACAAACAATAACCAATCTGATTGTAAACAATTTCAGTTAAAAAAAACCCATTAAGTATTTAAGAATACTTCTCTATTTATAATTTAATGACAAAAAGGTTTTATTGCTTATTTACTTACTGTGCTATATCATTAAGAGGGTGAAGGCAGGGAGAAAAAAGAGAAGGAAGAAAGGAATGTAAGGGAATAGTTATTGGCTTTCTCTAACTGGCTTTGCTGGTGCGGGGCTCGATTCAAATGATCAAGATGAATGGGTCATGCCCAGTTTGACCACTTGGGAAAGGAACACTGCAGCTGCATGGTCTTCAGCCAGCCAAGGGCAAGTCTTCTTAGTAATCATCACAAGAAGAACCCTCAGGTACTCAGGAGTGAGAAACCCTCCTTGAGCATCATTAAAATGGAGCACAGTGGAAAGGAATGAGAAATATAATGAACACAATGACACAGCATCAAAACCATTCCCTGAAGCTACCAGGCAAAAAAGAAGAGAGAAAAAAGAAAAGATTTTTTGGGCTGAGTGAAAATTGAGCCTCACCTCTGCCTCTCTTATGAGCTTATCATGTCTTCTCCATCTTATGATGGCATTAAAACTTCCGTTATTTTAATACAATTATATTAGTTCTACAGAATAAACAGGCATTATATAATAATTATTATATTTGATTATTACTTAATGATCAAATATTTATATTTGATATAAATATTATAAATGATTATAAGCAAATAATCATATTTAGGCTATAAATGAGAATTAGGTTATAATTATATCTTTATATGTAAATAATAGATTATCATATCAACCAACCAAATCTACTAAAGAAGTATCTGCATCTACTTCAGAAGTGAGTTGTTATTTTAAAGAGTCTATAGTTGAAGATAACAAGGTAACCCAAACAGCTACCAAAGGTATTATGACCTAGTACTTCGTGTAGCCAGGCTATTCATTTTGATGAAATAACTCCTCTTCATTTGCTCATTTTCAGTTCTAAATGTTCTGGTGCACATAACATTGGAGTTAATATGTCAGGTCAATTAGCAGAAGATAATTTTACAGACAGTTAAATGATGCCAGACCTATATCAAAAGGTTTCAGATGTTTCAAATGAAAAAGCAGTTGATTTTATTTTTCATCCATTTCATTAAATCAGAGCAAAGCTTTGGACATTCATTCTGCCAAAAGTGAAATACCTGACTTGAATGCAATTACAAATTTATTTATAAAGTTCAACACGGAAGATAAAATTATTTGGTTTTATGTGAATGTATATACATTTCACACATATTTTACATACATATTATATATATTTCATGGAGGACAGTGATGTGGTACAAACATGGCCATTATTTCATTAAGAAATGTGTGGAAAAGATATGTTCTTGAAATTGGTTTGCTGTATACATTATTCATGATTGTTTTCAAACAAGCAGGAATATTTTGTCAATCAAAATGGAAGCTTAGCTGCCAAATTTCAACATGTTTTTATAATTACTCAGAGTAACTAAACTACAATATTTTTGTGACAAAAACTATGTTGAATGCAAAAAGAATTTGTCAGTATGGCAGTGCATGCGTTCTTTGTTTGCTACTTTCATCTATCAGATTGTAGAAACGTTTGACCTTTTGTGCCTTTCAATATTATATAGGATTTGTGTGTGTGTACAAAGAATCATCTAAATTTTGGTTGCATTTTTCCCCCAAAATCTACTGAACATCTTTAATCAAGATATTCAACAAATGAAAAACCAAAATATTTAAGCTTTTAATCAAATGTAATAATTAAAATAAGGTCTGCAGATGGAAGTCATTAAAACGTATTGGTACAAGCACAAGAGAAAAGTCAAACAAAATAAATGATAAGAACTTAGATCACATATATGGTTTAATTTGACATTCTATTATTGTGTTTTGGGATGTCTTGACTTGTGAGAAAAACCTTTGGGATGGCACTCATATTATTAATTGGGTAAATTCACATATTTTTCACTAGATGGATTGAAACTGATAAAGCCTACAATTTTGCAGCATCTAAATTTGGTGATACAGTCAAAAGAATCATAAAAGAGGGACAATTTTTGATTCAGTTTTGTCTTATGAAAGTGCTCGTTGAAGAGAGATATCTGGAAACAAAATGACAGTACCTATAAAAATTATTTGGGCTTAAATTCTTATACATTTGAATATCCACAAATAAAGAAATGAGAATATTCCCCATTTAGCAGAATTTACTCAGAATCTACCAGGAGAGTAAATTCTCAATTAAAAATATTATGGTCTAGAGATGTTTGACGTATCAACAGTTTCAAACCAACAACCACAGAAATGCAACTTTAAAGAAAATTGCAATAAATTTTATGAAAAAATTTAAAACAAGGCTGTATTAAAAATACATTCTTCAGATAAACACTGCTGACACCGTATTAGAGAGTAATACAGTTAAAAACTAATAAAAACATGTAAATACAGTTGACTCTTGGACATCTCAGGGGTTAGTGTGCTGAACCCCTGAGCAGTCAAAAACTTGTGTATAACTTTTGATTCCCTGGAAACATAACTACCAATGGCTTACTGTTGACTGGAAGCCTTACTGATAACATAAACAGTCAATTAACACATATTTTGTAAGTTATATGTATTATATACTATATTCTTATAATAAAGTAAGCTGGAGAAGGGAAAATGCCATTAAGAGAATCCTAAGGAAGAGAAAATATACAGCATTTACTATTTATTAAGTAGAAGTGGATCATCCTAAAGGTCTTTATCCTTGTCATCTTCATGTTGAGCAGGTTAAGGAGGAGGAGGACAAAGAAAGGTTGGTCTTGCTGTCTCAGGGGTGGCAGAGGTGGAAGAGGTGTAGGAGGTGGAAGGGGAAGCAGGACAGTCAGGCACACTCAATGTAACATTATGGAAATACAGTACATTGTTATTTCTGCCTCTTTTGCCCTATCGTTTCTCTAAAAATGTTTCTATATGATACCAACCCTTCCAGGATTTGCTGTTGTCCAGTGCCCATATCATAGAAGGGTTCATGTCATAAAAGAAGTCATAAATAGTCCTGAACAGTTAGAACCCTTCTGCAGGATTGTCTAATGTCAATTTGTTTTCTGGAATGGCTTCTCCTACATCTTCCTCATTGTCTGGCACTGGTTCAGAATCACTCATCTCCATCAAGTTGTCTTTTGTTAATTTCTCTGGTGTGGTGTATATTAGCTCTTGAATTTCTCCAAGATCTGTATCTTTAAACCCTTCATCCCCACTTTTTTTTTTTTCCATATCCACAATCTCTTTCATAATTTACTTGATTGGCTCTGTCATAAATTCTGGGAAGTCATGTACAACATCTGGATACAATTTTTCCCAGCAGAAATTTATTGTTTCAGGCTTGATGCTTTCACAGTTTTTTCTGTAACAACAATGGTATCATCAATGTTATAATCCTTCCAGACTTTTATGATGCTTTCTCTATCAGGGTTCTCTTCCATAGCATTGATGATCTTTTCCATAAAGTACTGTATATAACGGGCCTTAAAGGTCCTTTTGACACCCTGATGTAGAGGCTGAACTAGAGATGTTGTATTTGGGGGCAAGTAGGCCACTTTGACACCGTTGGTGTTGAACTAATAGGGTTCTGGTGACCAGGAGCACTGTCCAATATGTAAAGAACTTAAAAAGACAGTCCCTTACTGGAAAGGAACTTCCTGACTTCAGGGACAAAGCATCAATGGAACCAACTTAGAAAAAGGCTCTTGTTGTCCAGGCCTTCTTGTTGTACCACCAAAAGACTGGCAGCTGGTATTGCTTTTTCCTTCAAGGCTTGGGGTTATAGATGAGGGCAGTCCTGATTACAAACCCGGCTACATTTGCACAAAACAGTAGAATTAGCCTATCCCTTCCTGCCTTAAATCCTGGTGCTCGTTTCTCTTCCCTACTAATAAATACCCTTTGTGGCATTTTTTTTTTTTCCAGAATAGGACACTTTTGTCTCCATTAAAAACCTGTCCGGGCAGATATCCTTTATCCTCAGTGATTTTCTCTAAGGTGGCTGAAAAATCATGCACTGCCTCTTGGTTGGCAGAAGCTGCTTCTCTTGTTATCTTGACATTTTTTTAAAGCTAAATCTCATTCTAAAACTATCAAACCATTCTGTGCTGGCATTAAATTCTTTGGCTTTAGATCCTTCACCTTCCTTGTGCTTTACATTGTCATATAACGACTTCACTTTTTCTAGAATCACACTAGAGTCTATAGGTATGCCTTTCTTATCACAATCCTCCACCCTCATAAAAGCTGCATTTTCAATACGAGATAAAAGGGTACTTTGCAAAAAGTGCAAGGTTTTCACATCTGCTGGCATAAATGCAGTGATGGCGTCACAAATTTCCTTTTGTGTTTTTACAATGGTTCTTGCGCTGGATTAATTATCTTGAAATGATGGGCAACCACAGCTGCAGACCTCAATCTACAGTGCATATCAAGCAATTCAGCTTTTTCCTGTCATGTTATGACTTTTCTCTGCTTTTTGGGAGCACTTCCAGCATCACTATTGACATGTCATATGGGTCCCATGGTGTTATTCAAGATTTACAGTATTGCACTAAATACAGTGAAAAATACTTGAGGACCTCAAGAGATTACTTTTTACCATGATCTGCAATTTACTGTAGAGACGAACTGCTCACGTAAAGATAATCAGCCTCACATGGCAGTGTTTTAAGCGCATACTTACAGCACTTGAGCTCAGTCTGACAGCAACAGGAGGTGGATATGAAATGATTACAGTAGTGCAGTATCACTACAGTTAATTTTATGCAGTCTTGATTTAGAACTGCATCGTTACATTTGTTTACATTTCCCTCGACTGTGTATGGCACCATGTATTGTCTGTAAATGTTTGTGTTAATAAGTTTTGATAAATTTTAACTTTTATAGATTTGGGTATATTTTATGGCAGTAAATGATGAAATAAACTAGTGTCTACATATATTTTATGCATTTGTGACATATCTAACTTTTTCTTAAATGTTCAGATATTTCTAGGCTACCTGGTTTGTCTGGGAGTTTTTCAAATTGTCACAAATGTTTAAAATATTTTCCAATATATTTATCGAAAAATAGCTGCATATAAGTGGACCCATACAGTTCAAACCTGTGTTGTTCAAGAGTCAACTGTGTATACAAAAATCATCATTCTGCTTGTTATTTTGTTTTGTTTCTTTGGAGACGAAGTCTTGTTCTGTTGCCCAGGCTGGAGTGCAACGGTGTGATCTCTGCTCACTGTAACCTCTGCTTTCTAGGTTCAAGCAATTATCCCGTCTCAGCCTCCTGGGTTCAAGCGATTCTCCTGTCTCCCAAATAGCTGGGATTATAGGCGCATTCCACCACGGCCAGATAATTTTTTGTATTTTTAGTAGAGACGGGGTTTTGCCATGTTGGCCAGGCTGGTCTTGAACTCCTGACCTCAGGTGATCCATCTGTCTCGGCCTCCAAAGTGCTGGAATTGCAGATGTGAGCCACTGTGCCTGGCCCTGCTTATTATTTTTTAATGTCAAGATTATCAATAAAATGTTTCAATTTTTTTTTTCATGCACACACACACACACATATATATTACTTTTATTTTTCAAAAATTTTAAAAATAATTTCAACTTTTATTTTAGATTCACGGGATACATGTGCAGGATTTTACATGAGTATATTGTGTGATACTGAGGTTTGGGGTACAATTGGTCATGTCACTCAGGTAGTGACTTTAGCATCCAATAGTTGTTCTTCAATCCTTATCCTCTTCACCCCCCTGCCAGTGGTTTCCAGTGTCTGTTGTTTCCATCTTTATGTCCATGAGTATGCAATGCTTAGCTTCCTTTTATAAGCAAGAATACATGATCTTTGTTTTTTTGTCCCTGCATTAATTTGCTTAGGATAATGGTCTCCAGATGCATCCATGTTGCTGCAAAGGATGTGATTTCATCTTTCTTAATGACTGCATAGTATTCCGTGGTGCCTATGTACCACATTTTCTTTATCCAGTCTACCACTGATGGCATCTAGGTTGATTTCATGTCTTTTTTTGAAATATTTTATTTCAAAATAAAATATTGAATATTTTTAAAATTTAAATTTAAATATTTAATAAAATATAAAGTATTTCATTTATTTTAGACCCTCCCATTTTACTTTGGATGTGTCTTGGTTTGGTCTACAAATTACATGGTCAACCTAATTATAATTGCTATTGATAACCATTGTTTTAAATTATCCAGTCCTCAGAGTGGGAGCCTCTCTCAAAATAAATAAATAAATAAAAACTGTGTAAAAGTGCCAAAAAAAAATTTCTCCAGCCTTGTTTGCGCCAGCCAATGACTACACCCACGCGAGTGACCCAAGCCCAGATCAGTAGAGAAACCACTCAGGTGAGCCTAGCATAAATTTCTGATAGACTGATAAGCAAACAAAATGGTGGTTAAGTCCCTAAGTTTTGGGGTGGTTTGTTAGGTAGTAATGGATACTTGATACATTATCCTTGCCTGCACTAATCTGAGAGCACTTCATTTGATCAACTAGAGCTTTGCATGCTTTCCTTGAAAGAGCAATGTTAATACATCTGCGTGTGGAAAACATTGGAAAAGAAGGAATTGGTTATTAGTAACCAAGTTTAATACTTAATCACCTGTTAAAGGGAGAATTCTATTCGTTGCTTATGGATTTCACATGCTACTGCATGAAACCATCACAGAAGTGTAATTACAAGATGGAAGTAAAGAAAATCCATTCAGCTTATATAAACACATGTATTTATAGTATTATTTCCTTAAGAATGAAAAACCCAAAACAAATACTAAACTCGACAGGATGCTAGGACAATAAGTAGAAGCTAGATTATCCCAAGCCAAAGAGTATAGTTGATAGAGAGCAGGCTCTAGTGTCAGCTGGCATGGATTTAAATTAGAAGCTAGGATTATGGGCATATCATTTGTCTGAAAACAGCAACCATTTTGTTTGCTTATGAGTCTATGTATCAGCAATTTGGGCTGAGCTCAGCTGAGTGGTTCCTCTGCTGATATGGGCTTGGGTCACTTGTGTGAGTGTAGTTATCAGGTGGCTCAAACAGGGCTGAATAACTTAAGACAACGGTTATCGAGCAATATGAAGTTAAATGATGTTTTTTTTTTTTTTTTTTTTTTTTTTTTTTTTAGCTCTGACCCATCATTAACTGGAAGCACATCTGGAATGATCCTGCCTGTGGTGATGGTGGTGATTTTAAATCATGCCATGAGAGACAGCATTGAATAGAATTGTAAGTAGGTACAAGAAGATATTAAAATATTGACTAGCTTTTAAGGAAAAATGGCACTACACATTTAAAGCATCACTGAGGGAAGAATTTAGGGCTCTTTGTGAGCAGGAGGCAATCAAGTATAGTTGGTAGAAAACAGGCTCTAATATCAGTTGACATGAATTTGAATTCAGATGAACCTAACACTTAGTAGTTGACATACTGGGCACATCATTTAACTTCATATGCCCTATTTCTGCCTCATCTGTATCATGGGAAAAATAACTACATATCTCGTAGAGTTCATCTAAGGATTAAATGTATAATATACATAATTCACTTGAAACAGTGCCTAGTCAATAGCAAGTACTCAATACATCATCCCTAGGCTCTTAAGATAAGCATCAGTGAGTACAGTCAGTGACAACAAGGAACTAGAAAACCACAGGTCGCACTCATTATAACATTTGTTGTAATCGAGATGCATTACTCTTTTAAGTTTTATGGTCCATTAGACAGTAATGATGGACACTGACATTGCCACTGTTGGATTGGTAGGTCACCAAAATGTCAGCACACTTGGTGAAAACAAATGAGCTGAGATCATCAGTTGGGTACACAAAGCAACCAGCCAACTCAAAACATCAGTTACAAAAAATGTTCAAATCAGTGGATTAAACAAATACTTATTTTAATTTTTCCCATTTAAAGAATCCAGTCTAGGGCTAGTGGTTCCATAATAACACCAAGGCTGCAGGCTCCATCTCTTTCCTTAGCTATCATCAATGTGTGATTGTTGCTCAGGTCGCAGTTGGCTGCTTCTCCCTCCTCACTGTGCTCATATTGTGGGCAGGAAAATGGGTAGGGCAGCTGTCACAGGGTGGAGGGACTGAGTCTTCCCTGGTGTCTTCTTTTTTTAAGACAAGGTCTCACTCTGTTACCCAGGCTGGAGTACAGTGACGTGATCATAGCTCACTGCAGCCTTGACCTTCTGGGCTCAAGACATCCTCCCACCTCAGCCTCCTGAGTAGCTGAGACTATAGCAGTGGGCCACTCTGATACCCTCTTTAAGGTGAGCTGTGAGCCTGGCCCCTATACAGCAACTTCCACATATGTCTTATTGGCCTGAACTGGCTTACGTGGTCATCCCATCTGCAACAGAGGCTAGGGAATATAATTTTTAGCTGGGCCTGCTGCCTCCTCCAGGAAAAGCAGAGTTCTGCTAGCAAGGAAAAAGGGGAAATAGATACTGGATTGTAAAAGGTAGAATTTGGTTCACTGCTTTTAGGTCTTACTTGCTATCACACAAGATCACTATGAAGCTAGAATTTCAAAGTGGATGTCAAGGAAACCCATCTCAGCTGACTCTGCCACACATCAAGTTTTTCATTTTCCATTCAGTTGTCATGAAGTTGCACTGATACACTCATTAAGGGACTGGGGGAATTTATAAGCACCTGGGGGACCCATCTCTCAAAATGTTTATTTGGAAGATCATTTAGCCAATTCAAGAGATTGCACTGTGAACAATAATTTGTCTTTTTAGAGGGGTATGGGGAGAGTCAAGACACAATACTTTATTTTCGGGAATTTTTATCATCCGGTCCCTGGATAGATTTTAACACCACAGGCAGGAAATATAACCAAGATTTTCTCTTGTTCTCAGAGCATTTCTGGGACAATAATATCTTTGAGACCAGGTTTGGTTTGGTTTTCCCTAGTTTCTCTGCAGCTGTTAGCAAAAGCCTATTGTGATAATGCGTGAATCTCTGTGAGAAAAATGACAAAACACAACAAGGTGTTTTCTTATGTAGGAGCAGGCTCAACGTGGTTCACCCACAAATAAAACCCAGTTATAGAATTCCTTTCTCCTCTTTACTCATGTAATACATTGTCCCTGTATTCTTCTGTTTCACAGTCACTTTGCCTTCTATTAATTACTCTTGGGTCTGTTTCTTCTCTCCATGTCTCTCTCCACTATACTAAAGAAATCTTAAAGGCCAGAGACTAAGACATGCATCTTTTTATCATCAGCAACTGTCCAGTAGAAATATGATGTGAGTCACTATATTTTCTTCACATTAAGTGCTCTCATAGCCACATATAAAAAGTAAAAAGAAATAAGTAAAATTAATTTTAGTAATATATTTTATTTAGCCCAATATATCCAACATGTGAGCACTTTAACATGTATGTAATCTATATAACACAGTTGAGACATTTCATATTTTGTTGGTATTAAATTTTTCAGAATTCAATGTGTCTTTTACACTTACCTCACATCTCACTTGGGTCTAGGTACATTTCAAGGACCTAATAGCCACATGGGACTAGTGTCCACCATACTGGACAACACAGGCAGAGACAATGAATGCCTTGGACAATAAGGGTACATCATAGTCACCAGTAGAATTTTACTTAGGCACACGAAAAAGCTGTTAAGTGCTAGGATTTTAGGCGATACCATAGTTACAGCTTAGTGTGATCCACAAAGATTTGACTTTCTCCCTTATAGCATGGCCAGCTTTATACTGTATTAACCAGGCTCAAGAGATCAGAGATGAGGGGTAAGTGGGGAAGCTTACTGGGTACCAAAAGAAAGTTAGATAGAAGGAATAAGACCTACTATTTGGTGCACAACAGGATGACTATAGTTAATAATCAATTGTACATTTTAAAATAACTGAAGGAATATATTGGATTATTCGTAACATAAAGGATAAATCTTGAGAGGATGAATACCCCATTCTCCATGATGTGATTATTACACATTGCATGCCTGTATCAGAACATCTCATGTATCCTATAAGTAAGTGAGTACACCTACTGTATACTCACAAAAATAAAAAAAAAAAGAAATCAGAGAGTGGGGAGAAATTTTGCTTATTTAGATTTGTGTAATAACTTGACCTCAGATAACATGGAGTCTAGTTATTTTATATTACAGGTGGAGGTAACTAAGGCTCAGTTAAGTCATTAAGTGATTTGTCCAAGGTCACACAGCTAGTCAGTGGCAGAGCCAGTGGATCCAGTTATTTACTCAACATTTATTTAACAAGTTATCAAGAGCCTTCTATGTGTAAGGTGCTGTGCTATGTGCTTGGGATACAAAGCCATTAAATTGCATTTTCTGTTTATGAGGTGTTGACAGGTAAGAGAGAGAGACAAAGAATAGGAATAATACCCTAAGACATTCTGGATATTATGAACCATGTATAGTAGAGCCCAGAGGAGGGGAAAATGGTGAAAGGAATGAGGTCTGGGAAGACTGATGAATTGTCCACTTTAGTGCTGCCTCTAAGCTCCGGAATTCAAAACATGAAAGCCACCTGACTCATTAAATAACACACCATTAAACTTGGAATTTCTTCCCTTTTGAATATAGTTAAGGATTTTCCTCTCATATATTTGGGTTATGTCTTGGCTTGTGTTTCCCGAAAAGCACATCCTGAGACAAAAACTTGGGAGCAAATAATTTAATTGGGAGGTGATCCCAGGATATTCAAGTCAGGGAGTGGGAAGTGGGGCAAGGAAGAGAGAAAAGCCAATAAAGGGTGACTGAATGTGTGGATTACACTGCAGATGACTGGGGCTCAATCTTATTGGGGATACTGGGAGACAAGGTAGAGCACATCTCAAAATTACCCCAGCCTGTGAAGGTGAACCTGAGGTGTATATCCACTAAATCCAACTCCACCTTGGTTGATTTAATCTGTGGGTGTTAAATCTGAGCTTCTTAGTGCACAATTGTCCTGCTTCTTCCTCTGTAATGCTTGTTTGCAGAAGCTTGTATCTTTGTCCCCGTTGCTGTAATTTCTCTCTTTTTTTAAATCATTTTCATCCTTTTGTTCTTTCCCCTCATTATTTTTGGAGTGCTGTGCAAGTTTCCCTTATACATTTTTGATTTGTTTGTTCCCTAATGCAGAGTCCCCTCTTTTGTTGGCTCTAGTGGATAGTTTTGTCTTTCTTTGTAGTTTCCTTGGATTCTTTTCAATTTGCCCCAGCTCCTTCTTCACCCTTCTATTTTCACACCAGCCTTGTGTGATTTTATTTCTTCTTTCATTGCCTGCTTCACAATGTTCACATTTTCTTATATATAAGGCTGGTGCAAAAGCAATTGAGGTTTTTGCCATTTTTTTGAGAGCCTAATTTCTTCCTGTTTCCCCACAGTTGCATGCTTTCTTAGTGCTCAAACTGTGGTCTGACTGCCACCAGCATTGGCATCACCCAGGAGCTTGTTAGAAATGTACATTTTCAGGCTCCACCCCAGACTCACTGAATCAGAATCTGCATTTTAACAAGACACTCTCAACCTACTCCCACTGCTACCTCCCCACTTCAGCCAGGGATTTGTATTTGTCCTGAGAGTTGAGAAGCACAGTTCCCTGGTTCCCTGAGAAGGAGCCTGGGGCTGTGATTAGGAGCACAGACCTTTAATTTTTATTTGAGTCCCAGCCTTGCCACTGTTACACCCGATTGAGTTAGAAGGAAAGCGCCACACTCTGAGTTCCAGTTAAGAGTCCTTTATTGCTGGTGACGGAGAATTGGCACTTAAAATCTCTCAGCCCCAAAGAGGGGGACATGATTTCCTTTTATACCTAACCAAGAAGAGAGGGGAGGGGGAGCCTAGCTGAAGTGAAATTTTACAGAAGCAGAACAAGCAAGTTAGTAGAAGGAAGCTGGTAACCAGGAGGCAGGAGGTTCCCATAGTTGCTGGTTACTAAGAATATTTCTATACAATCATCAAGGGGGGTAGCAGGGGGGACTTTCCATACAATCAATCACCAAGCAGGATCCAAGGAGAGGTATTCACAATAGCAGGTGTGCTTGCCAAACAGGATGTGGTTACAATGGTTACAAGGCTCTGAGTATAGCGTGACCCAGCTGTGCACCCAAGGGAGAAATGGCAGGAAGGGAGAGGCTAAAATGGAGTCTACAGCTAAGATGGAGTCAGCTAGGCTATCACACCACCAATCAGCCGTATGACTTTGGAGATTTAACTATCCTTCTGGAACTTCAGTGCCTCTCTCATAGGGTGGCTCTGAAAATTAAGGTAGGTAAGTATGTAAAGTGCTAAGCAGAGTACCTGGAACATGAGCATTTGAAAAATGACTGCTGTGTGATCAGATTTTAATGTTGCAAAATACTTTTACTGGTCTTTTCATGTTAAATTCTTTTATTCCCCTCCTATGAGTTCATCCTTGCAAGAAAGAGACTTAGCCTGACTTGAGTTTTGCAAAAGATGAGTTAATGCTACTCTCTCTGTGGTTATGTTCATGGACCAACTGAGGTTTGTCATAATTTCTTGCTCAGATTTTAACCTGAGGGAGTGAATTGATGGGTACAGGTGTTAGCCAAATTCCTGGTATCTACAATGCTAAGTGACTCAGAGAGTTGTTTTCATGCAGAAAAGGTGTGACTCAGATCTGTTTTCTCCAAGGTAGGGGTGGATATTGGGGGGTCAGTTACATTTCACTCCTTCCTATTTCCTCTTTGGCTCTGTCCTGTTTTGAAGGACTAGCAAGTGGATAAGACAATTTAATGTCAAGTACATCTTCTTTACAGCCAACAGATTTTCTCCTAGTGAGAGGAAAGTCACTGATTGCTTTGCATCCATGGGTGTTCTGCAGAAATAATGGAAACTGAGGAGCACACAGTGCTAGTTAGCTGCCATCACACCTGGGAAATTCAGAAGTCTTTTGCATTTGAGCTGTGCTGACCTTTGTAATTTCAGTCTTGTGCATCTCACATATTAATACATTATTCATTGGGAAATCCTTAAGCTGCTTTTCATTAGCCAAACTGAAATTTATGTATATCAGCTGATGAGTGAGTATTTCAAGCCATCATATATTGGTGCTACCTGTCATTCAACCACGAGGTTTAAAAGCATCCCCATCTTTGCACAGCAGTGCTTATGCCATTATTTGAATGTTTTATTACATTTTGTCTTTATTATTTTGTAAAAATGTCAGTGAGAAAAGCCTAGATCTCAAACTCAATATAGATTCTTAAGCGTGGTAAAAGCTGATAATCTTTACTTGGATGCTCATCAGACTTCACAGGTACACTATAATAATTATGATGAAAGTGAACAAAAATAATGTACATCCCCAAAATTCTGTGTCAATATGTTGATGTGTTTTGGATTTTTCTAATTTTTAAAATTTTTCTGGGAGTTGAATCCTCTTATGTAATGCTATCGTTTGACTTCGTCAGATTGAAATTCACACATATTGACAGGAAGACACCTTTATCAAACTATGAGGCTGCTACACTTTAGTTTTATGGTGCAAAAATAGTTCTATTTTTTTCTGTGTTTTTTCTTTAAGTTTAAGAACTAAAAAGATGGAGATTCCTATTAATTGATAAATAAATACTCATGTTCTTTTTTTCATGAATACGTGAGGTGGTTTAAATAATTGCTTGTGGGTTTTTTTCTCCCTGGGATATTGCTGGCACTAAATAAATGATTGAGGGCTTCAGGTAACTTTCCCTAGTTACTATTAACTTCATAAAAATCACAGAATTACCAGATGAGTTTTATGATAATCCAGAGGCTAATTCATCATTGACTACCTCTTACAAATGCCACTGCTTATTCCCCACCACCCCCCCATTCCATTTGGAAAAAGGCATTTTCGGGTCTAAAATTTTTGGTTGGAGAGTGGATATTTTAGACAAAAATATGGTGTTATAATTTTATATGGGCTTAGAATCCAAATTCAAGTTTTCTATGAGCCTATGAAGATCCCTGGTTTCTAAGGGTATTCTAATATACCTAAAGGTAATCAAAAGAGTCCTGTTAATACATTTTGAGAATACATGTGGAGTGAGATAGATGTGTTTTTTGCCATAACCTATTGTGTAATCTTGGGAAATATACTTATATATGGGTTTCCTCATCTGTAAAGAGGGATTAATAAGGATTAATTAGGTATTAACCTAATAGGTTGAAGATTGAACAAAACCAGTTTTACCTGGCCTATGGCACCCTTTTAGCAGCTCTTAATAGTTATTAATAAAGTATTGATGCATTTAATTTATTCATTCACAAACTTCATCACCAACATCATTAATAACTTTATTATTCTCAGAAAACCCACTTGATGAGTTCGATGACTGAATGCTTGACAGCTCAATGATAGGATGAGCTCTTCTATCATTAGGATGTCCGTGACCAAATAAACATTATGGCGGCTATAAGTGGGTTGTGTCAAGAGCCTATCTATGTGTCAGGAAGCGCACTCAATATTTATAAAAACTTTTTTTGCATGCTTTTCTCTTCAAAATAGGTGAATGATTTTTGACATTATAGGCTATAGACATTCTATGATGGCTTTCAAAATAAGTAAATTGAAGCTTAGAAACGTGTACAATCCTAATTTCTATTCCTACATTTATACTTACCTAGGAGTGCTGGAATAATCCTATGAAAACTTTGCTGGATCATTTGTTTCTTGGGAGACAATTCTCCACGGGTAATTTGCATGTCTGCACATCTGGGCAAATGCATTAACAGATGTGTGTTCCAGACTAACTTTTGGAGGATGTTTGCATAATGAAGAGCCTTAGAAGGTAGAGAGAGTGTCTCCCACCAGAGCAGAGGGTAGATTTGTTTGCTGTCTAGGACAATGTGTCTCTCCAGTGCAGGTTTACTAGTAGCTCTCTTATCAAAGGTTGGTGTTTCCTAAGTTTGGAGTTCCTTTCCTGTAATGCACCTGTAATGTATGTTCAGGCATACATATGTACATACATATTTCTGGCCCTCATTGCATCACCTTGTGGAAACTAGGATTCAGGGAACCAGTGCATGTGATATTATTTTAGCTGTGGCTATTGCTGTTCTTTGTCCTTTGTCCCTGACCAGGAGTCTGGTCATTTTATATGCACAGAAGATAGGTTGGGGCTGGGGCTCTGAGACATTTTTATCCAGTTACTCCCAACCTTTGCATCCCTTTCTTAGCCCTCCACACAGAGGGGACCAAAGGCTAATAATCAGAGTTCTGAGAGTCTTGTGAAGTTAAAGGAGATAATTCTTGCAGCTCATTAAGTGCAGTGTCTGGCACAGAGTAAATGCTCAATCATAGCTATTTAATTTTTCTTCTGTCTATTAAAGGGCTTTGGATACATTTCCCCAAGTTTCATCTGAGTATGATTTTGGTTTTCTCGTAATTGTTGGATACTTGTGTCTCTGTTGATTTAAGTGGCTATTTAAAAATCAGGTCTAAATGACCCTTCAGGAATCATACTTAAACTTTTTTTTTTGAGACAGAGTCTTACTATGTCACCCAGACTGGAGTGCAGTGATGCAATCTCGGCTCACGGCAACCTCCACTTTCTGGCCTTAAGTGATTCTCCTGCCTCAGCCTCCCAAGTGGCTGGGACTACAGGCATGTGCCACCATGCCCAGCTAATTTTTGAATTTTTGCGTTTTTAGTAGAGACAGGGTTTCACCATGTTAGCCAGAATGGTCTCTGTCTCTTGACCTCATGATCCGCCCACCTCAGCCTCCCAAAGTGCTGGGATTATAGGCGTGATCCACTGTGCCCAGCCAACATTTTATATATAAAGATGACATACTACTAGTATACTGCATTGCATAAGACAGGCACTCAATCAATATTAGATGTGATTATAATGAAGGTGGTGGTGGTGATGATGGCTGATAGTGTTACTTTCTCCTTCATTCAAATCACTTATTTCGCCTTTTATTCTATTGTTCATTCCAGTTCTTTTCCACATGCTGGTTATACATACAATTTAAAGTTACCTAAGCAGAGAAAAGGGAACCCTTATATGTTGTTGGTGGGATTGTGAATTAGTATAACCACTATGGAGAAGAGTTTAGAGGTTCCTCAGTTTGAAATATCTTGATATATAGTGAGCCAGGTGTTGTCTAGTTTTGAGACTCAAGGAAAAATTTTATTCTAATATTGTTGCTGCTGAGGCCAAATATGATTAATGTTAAGTATAAAATATGGAAATATGTAAATATAAAATAGAAATATTTAAATATGTTAAATAATATTTAATATATAAACATAAAATATTTCAGTAGATTAAGTATATTAATAATATATCAGTAGATTAAGTATATAAAAAATAATTATAACGACTCCAAATACCTTAAGTGGAAGTTTCTTATCAATCAGCAAAGGAAATGGAAATCTCTAAAGTGTTGATTTTAACACTAAGGAGTACTATGCAGCTGGCAAGAGTGGAGTATGTTACACAGAGTACCCGTGTTATCACAACCAGAGAATGTCTTGACACTTGATGGCAGGAAGAAGGCCTGATGCAAGAGGAAACAGCAGCAAAGCATAACTTCCCATAGGCATTTTAACTCTGCTGACAAATTGATTTTACAATATTTCTGACAGTAGGAGCCATTGAATCTTTATAGGTCAATTTCCAATGTCCATGCCTCTGAAATTCTTCATCTTGCACTAGTGACAATTTCTTGATGGATTCTAAAGCAATTTTCTGGATTAATCAGTACCCTGGGTCTTGATGGACATATCTATTTACTTTCACTAATAATATAGCCTACATGATGTTGTTGTGTTCGGTTATCAGCACCTAGGCAATGCCAGGTTTTGCCAAAGTAACTCCTTCCTCAAAAAGACAAAAAGGGAATTTGAATTTAAAAGGGGGTTACTCCACAGTGGAGGGTAAGTGGTGGTGGTGGTGGGGAGAAAGCAAGGGATTAATGGGATTAAAAATAAAATTAGAGTGTTACATGCTTTTATATTTAAAAGGAAAGATATAATTATTGTCAATTACCTGTGCACCCTTGTTCTAAGCCAGGCTCTATGCTGAATTGCGGAAGAAAACACATCCCCCAAAGTCCATTGGGTACCCTGGTTTAGGGGCTGCTGAGTGGGAGTGCGAGATGTGTAAGGGAAGTGTGAGTTGAGAATGATTTTATCTGAAGTCCTAAACTGGATCCCTAAGACAAGGATAAAGAGACTCCAGCATGACGGAAAGGATCTCCAGACTGGCTAGGGAGTTGATGTATATGGGGAAGAGGTTATAGGACATGAAATACAAGCAGTTTTCTTTCCTTACCAGAGAAGGTAAAACAGCAACTGAAGGGGTTGATGTAGAGTGCATGGGTGGTGGGAAAGTTCACTGAATTGGGTCAGCAGAGAGGTCTTTGAGGCTTGAAGGGATTCCTCAGAGCTGTGTGGCAGGTGGGTTTTCTGGCAATTGTGATCCAAGTAGGAAGAACATGGGCTCAGAAAGAAAATGATTTTGCTCTAGAAACCAAGTGGCAGAGGCTGGGGGAGAGCTAAACAGAAATCACTTAGCTTTGGATGTTCAGAGGAAAGGTAAATCATGGGGGGACCTGTCACCTTGAGTTCTAGGCAACAAGAAAAAAAATATTAAAGGTTTGAATCCCTGAGCAAAGGGAGATTGTAGTTGGGACTTATCTACTTGTGTCTAGCTCGCACCATGAATGGTTTTTAAAAATCAATTTATTTGTATATATGTTTTAATTTTTAAATAGTTTGATTCACAAGAAGTTGCAAAAATAGTACTAAGAGTTCCCATGTGTCATTCGCCCAGTTTCCCCTTGTAACATCTCTTACAAAAAATTCTCCCCATGATAACATCTTATATAACCATAGTCCATTATTAAAACTAAGAAACTAACATTGGTACAACTCTATTACTTCAACTACAGACCTTACTTGAATCTCATTAGTTTTTACATTCCCTCTCTCTCATATAGTTCTATGAATTTCCATAATGTTTGTAGATATGTGTAACAGAACTGTTCCATCACCACAAGGACTCCCTCATGTTACCTCATTATAGTCACACCTTCCCTTAACCCTATGCCCTGTCAATCATTTATCTCTCTATTGCTATAAATGTTGTCACTTCAAGAATGTTATAGGAATGGAATCACTGGTAAAAAGAATTTGAGAAGACAAACAAATTAAAAAAAAAAAGAATGGAATCACATAATATATAACTTTAAAATTGAGATATAACCCAAATACCATAAATTGTACCTGTTTAGAGTGTACAATGCAGTGGTTCTTAGTGTGTCCACGAACTTGTGAGACCATGACTACTATCTAATTTCAAAAAATCCCCATCAAGCCAAAAAGAAACCTTGTATCCCTTAGAGATCACTTCCCATTGTCTAATTCCCCAAGTCCCTGATAACCATTAATATATTTTCTGTCTCTATGGATTTGACTATTCTGGAAATTTCATAAATGCATTCAGAAGTTGTCTTTTGTGACTGACTTCCTTCACTTAGCTTACTGTTTTCTGAGGTTCATCCATGTCATAGGACAAATCAGTTATTCATGCCTTCCTATAGCCAAATAATATTCCACTGTATGGATGTACCACATTTTGTTTATCCTTCATTGATTGATGGATACTTGGTTTGTTTCCCCTTTTGTGCTGCTGTGACACTTGTGTATAAGTTTTTGTGTAGCCATGTTTTCAATTCTCGTGGGCATATAGCAAGGAGCAGAATTGCTGGGTCATATGGTAACTCTATTTAACATGTTGAGAAAGTGCCAGACTGTTTTCCAAAGTGACTGGACCTTTTTATAATGCTAGCAGCAATATATGAGGGTTCCAATTTCTCTGCATCCTCACGACCCTTGTTACTTTCTTTTTTATTATATCCATCCATGTCCATGTAAAGTTATATCTAATTGTGGTTTTGATTTGCATTTTCCTGGTGACTAATGATAGTGAACATTTTATTTTCTTATTTTATCATACAGTTTTTATTGGGCAAAAATAATATGACAGTAAAAATGACACATATATGAAAGTGAATGAAGATTTGCAGTCATAGAAAAGATGTGTACAAAGAGACCAACATTCAGGTTATATAGTTCCATAAAACTTTTCCCATAGCAGTTTAACACTGATTAAGCAGACATAAAAAGGAAAAGAAAGTCATTAATGTTCTTTGAAACTTATTTTTTGAGTAAAATACTTTTGCTAAAACACACACACAGAAAGACTGAGACAGAACTATCCGAGTTATACTTCAGTTCCTCTAGTTTTCTATTTGTGTTACAGGAGTATTTTCACCCCTCAAAAATTGTGATATTTTTTCCATTTCTAATAAATGGATTTAGCATATACATTAATCCCAGTTTCTGAAGGAAAAAGAAAATAAGAATCAGATCTATAGTCATTTAAATATTTTCAATCAGCATTTATATAAACAAGTATGCTAAAAATGGTATTTTTGGTTGAGACTTCTGCACATTAACTTCCTTTAGTTTCTCTGTAAGAATCATGCATTTTGGATGTGTTCTCTTACCTGACAACGCAATTCTAAATGCTCTGTCTTTATCTGTTTTTTCGTTTGTTTGTTTTACTAAGACATAGTTGTGAAGCAGTTAGTACTTACAGCTAGGCATACAGGAAACAGAATTGGACTGAGCACCAATCATTGTTCTACCTTCAGTGAACTGTGTGGCCTTAGGCAACTCCCAGCTTCTGGTGTGCACCTGTCTTGAGATGGAAACAGGTGGTGGAAAGCATTTTCAAAGGCATTTTCTAGCTCTAACAAACATTTGATGTTCGGTAAATCAGTTCCCTGGACCAGAAATATCCTGTACCAGGGTAATTCTGGTACAGAATTATCCTTAGCCTATGGGGTGGGGCAGGCTGGGGGCAAGTAGTGTCTATTCGTGGATTTTGGAACCAGTTCCAATACTTTACAGTCAAGGAGGCATATTAGAGTGTTTGGGTTTTTATCCCTTGATAAGGGCCTATCCCCACAGAGATGCTCAATTCCAGTTGAAAAACCCCAGAATTTCTAAGTATCGTAGCAATATTCTAGATTTTTTCTGAAAATTCAAGAAATGTTTCCACAAAACTCATTTTTTAAATCCTTTCTCATAATCTTGCCACTTAATGCCCAGTTTGGATCAGTTATTTAGTCACATTTCAAGTTAGTTTTTATCACTTGTAGTTAAGGATTACAATTAATCTTGAATTTAAAGCTCTGGGTGCTTTTCAGTTCCCTTGCATTAGAACTTTCCTTCTTCATGTATAGGTGTGGTATCTTTGGATTAGTGCCTGCTGATTTTCTGATGGAACAGAAAATATGTCTGTATTATCACTGCCGCAAACTACATTACACAAAAGAATTTACTGGAATGTTCCAAGTTGTTAACAGTTCAGTTCCACAATGATGAGGTTCCGCTAGAATTTTTCTTCTGTCAAGATTTCCTTTATTCTCCCTGTAACTTTAGTCTAAATACATAAAGCAGTGTATCCTCTCTCAATTTCCAGTTCTCTATTTGTATTACAGCAAGTTTTTAATCCATCAAAAATCGTGACTACCTATATTGATGAAGACGCCTAGTGTTACAAAATTGTTTCATTGTTGTTTGGGTTCATCACCAGTCTGTGAACCTCTTCCAAAGCATTAGATTTTTAAATGTTAATTATAGTTCTAGGGATTTAGAGGAACCCCAACTCATACTGACACAGTAAATATATCAGACGGTCAGGATTCTCTATGGAAAATGGAGAAAACCAGGGATAATTTTTTGAAATAAGAATATGCTAACCTAGGAGATATTCTCGGGCCTGGGATAGCAAGAACTTGATGTAGTGAACATTTTTTTTAATGTGCCTATTGGTGATTTATATATTTTCTTTTGAGAAACGTCTGTTCAGATCCTTTGACCACTTTAAAATTGGGTTGTCTTTTTATTGTTGAGTCACAGAGTTTTAAGAAATATATTCTGTTTATTAGACTCTTATCAGTCTGCTTTGTAAATATTTTCTTCTATTCTGTGGGTTTTAGTTTTCACTTTCTCGATAGTGTTGTTTGAAGCACAAATATTTTTTATTTTGATGAAGCACAATTTATCTATTATTTTCTTTTGTAGCTTATGCTTTTGGTGTCATATCTCAGAAATTATTGCCCAACCTAAGGTCATGAGGATATGCTCCTACATTTTCTTTTAAGTGTTTTATAGTTTTAGCCTTTACATTCATGTCTATGGTCCTTTTGAGTTAATTTTTTGTGTATGGTGTAAAGCAGGGGCCCAATTTCATTCTTTTGCATGTGGATATCCAGTTGCCCTAGGAGCATTTGTTGAAGAGTATTCTTTTCCCGTTTAATTGTCTTGGCACACTTGTCGAAAATCAATTGATCATAAATACACAAAACGATCAACTATAGCTTTTTCTGCCAAATCCATCTCACTGTGTTTTTTCCTCCTTTCATTGAGTTATTTTGCTTTCAGTGGGTTGCAAGACTAATATATTTATAATTTCTTCTTGTATCTGATAGTCTGCATTTCTCAATTTACAATAGCATTCTATCAATGTATAATGTTGCCATTTTTTTACTGTTGTGATGCTTGATTATTCTTTCTTACCTTTGATTGTAGACTGAGATTATGAAATGTATATATTCTGCAGTAAAAGTATATCAAATGTCTTTAGCTTTTTATAACTTTCAAAACATTTTTATAGATAGCATCTCATTAAATAGTTGGAAAACCTCTGTAAAGGCAGGCAGGGTTGGAGTTATTGTTCTCATCTGTCTTGATTAACAGATGTGGAAGCTGAAGCCAAGCAACTTGACCAAGAGTCATTAGCAAACCTCAGCTGGAGCTCAGACTTTGACATTTTGTGCTTTACTCTGCTGCTTGTGTTTGAATTCAGTAGCAACTGGCAAATAGTGGCAACTTGACAGGAATGATTGAGCCATTTGTTTCTTCACTGTCATTCATATTTGTCTTTTACTTTTTATTTCCAAGGCTATTATCCTAGAACAGACCTTCATCATTTCCTATATGAAAATTCCTGCATTAGCAATGACTACTCAGCTTCCCCAGTGTCCTTCTTTTATCATCCATCTATCCATACACTGCTGCCAGAATAACTTTTCTAAAACAATGCTTGTATTATGCTATTCTTTTGCTTAAAAACCTGTCTATTATTTCAAGAAATAAGTCAAAACTTCGAATTTTAGGGCAGGTGATCTAGGAAAGTATGCATTTGATCTTAAAGAGCAACTTAAATCAAGCAATCTCTAAAATAACACACTCATCTTGACTGAGACCCCATTGAAACTTTCTGCTATATTCAACTCAGTCTTTTATTTTCTTAATCTGGGTTCTTTCACAAGGTAACCAGGAGACAGGAATTTGAGTGCAAGTAGTTTATGTGGGCAGTGGCTCTAGGAAACACCAGTAGCAGAGTGGGGAAATTAGATAGAAAAGGAAAGGAAGTCATTGCAAGGGTGTGTTATCAAGACATTGTTACTATCAGAGGTCAGGAAGAGGGGGTGGGAGGAGGGACAAAGAAAGGTTCATTAATGGATACAAATACACAGTTTGATAGAAGAAATAAGACCTAGTTTTTAATAGGTCACTAGGGTGACTATAGTTTATAATAATTTTTTGTATATTTGAAGATAGTTAGAATAGAATAATTTGAATGTTTCTAACATAAAGAAAAATTAAATATTTAAAGTGATGATTATTCCAATTACACTAATTAGATCTTTACAAATTATATATAAATGTATTAAATTATGACATATACCCGCAAATATGTGCATCTGTTATATATCAATAAAAAAGACATAAAATCTAAGGGCAAATCAAGCTTAATCTGACTCGGGAATTCTGATTTACAGTGTAGATCATGCAACTCAGAGTCCTCACTTCTAAGCGGTGAGTGGAATGGAGGCTTTATCCACTAACTCCTGTCAGTCATTGGTTGAAGACTACTCCTGTACCTCTAACATGTTCTATACTTTCAGCTTGGGTGTGGGCAGAGTAGGCTTTAGTAGCCAAAGAAAGCCCTCTGGCAAAACATCACAGGTGCTAACAGAATTTGAGCTGATGTGCTTTGAAAAATTAAGAGCCAAAAAAATACGGACAGGGAACCAACAGCTGTTGTTACACTTAAGTTGTTTTATCCCACGTGCATTGGGCAGTAGCTATGGGGAAGACCCTGGAATTCAAAGATGTTTGAGACTATGTCTATGAACTTAGGGAGCTCATGCCCTGGATAGGAGTACTGGCATATAAGTAGAGTATTGCAGTAGAGTATGGCCATGCCTGAAGTTGGTGTATGAACCATTGAGGAACAAAGGAAAGGAGAACTAACTTTGCTTGGGGATGGTTTTACAAAGGAAGAGAAATGGAACTGTTTCTTTTTTTAAAAAATTTTAATTTAGGTGGGATGCAGTGGCTCATGCCTGTAATCCCAGCACTTTGGGAGGCTGACGCAGGTAAATCACCTGACATCAGGAGTTTGAGAATAGCCTGGCCAGCACGGCAAAACCCTGTCTCTACTAAAAAAAAAAAAAAAAAAAAAAAAAAAAAATTAACCAGGCATGGTGGTGCACACCTGTGATCCCAGCTACTCGGGAGACTGAGGCAGGAGAGTCACTTGAATCCAGGGGGCAGAGGTTGCAGTGAGCCATTGCACCACTTCACTCTAGCCTGGGTGACAGAGCAAAACTCAGTCTCAAAAAAAAATTTTTTTTAATTAAATTAAATTTTACATTCCAGGATACATTGGGCAGGACGTGCAGGTTTATTACATAGGTAAATATGTGCCATGGTGGTTTGCTACACCTGTCAACCCATTACCTAGGTATTAAGCCCCGAATATAGTAGCTATTTATCCTGATGCTCTCCTCCAACCCAGAGCCCCTGACAGGCCCCAGTGTGTATTGTTCCCCTCCCTGTGTCCATGTGTTCTCATTGTTCAGCTCCCACTTATAAGTGAGAGCATGAGGTGTTTGGTTTTCTGTTCCTGTGTTAGCTTGCTGAGGATAATGGCTTCTAGCTCCATCCATGTCCTTGCAAAGGACATGATCTAGGGGAACTGTTTCTTAATAAAATCAGAATAAGTAAGATTTTGCTAGGCCGCTAGGTGGTAAGTAAGGGAGGTAAGGTAAGCAGGAAGAGCATTCTAGATGGAGGGAATAATATATGACAAAGTTAGAGGGAGGCAAATGGCCTATTCTAGAAATAATGGATATTCTTAAATAGAGCTTAAGGAACATGGCAGGAACATGGGTATGATGGAAATTAATGTTTAAATGTATGTTGGAAGCAGGTCATAAAAGACTTCTTTGCCATGCCTTTGGTACTATTATAGCTTGGGAAGCACATTGTTTTTTGCAAATGGGTTTCCAATAAAAAAATTAAGGAATTCCAATTTGAGTTAACAGGCAAGAGTGATTTCCCTTTATGTAAGAGCAATGCTTAAATATTAAACTTAACAAGATTTACTTTAATTATATGCTTAATCTTATATAGGAAAACCTACATGTTTTTCATCAAAGAATTTTATTGTTTAGAAAAGAATTTTATTTGATAGTCTGCCTTAACTAAGCAAATACCAGGAGTTCCTTTTTGTCTTAGTTACCATGACAATCTGGTATCCCTGTCTTTAAAATAATACACCTCAAACTCCAGCCAGGATAATTTTCACGTATGGATGTTAGTATTGATTTTTAAATTATTTTATTTATTAGTTTACTGTGCCAAAGTTTAGCAAATCTCTTTCTGAGATCCAGGCAAACTGCCTCAGGTGGCTCTGCCAGCATCTATTATCCTTTTCTCCCAATTCAAAGAGCAATCTGATTTAAAAAAAAAAAAAAATAGATTTAGCCCTTAGAAATGTCTGTCAACAACGACTTCATTCGCTACTCTTCAGCTTGCATTCGCCTCATTCTTTAGTAAAATCAAACAGAACTGCTCTGTGGTTTATAGAAAAACAGCCACAAAGAAGCTTCTTTATTCATGAGGTTTTACCCATTTTAAGGTGTTATCCAACACAGATACACAATCAGCAGCTCAGAGACTTCACTACCTAAAGAAGAGCTACTTTGTTTTTCCAAACACTCACCCATTTTAGAGTTAATTCTGGGTTCCATTTAGACCAATCTTCATATAAAATGCAGTTGTCTGGATTATTTGGGTCTATTTCAGTAATGAGATGATTACATTTTTTAGTCAAAAAGTTACACTTTTGAACAATATCTTCTTTTCTGTGGTTGCAGTACATGTTAGTCAATTGTGCTTATTTTGAGGGATATGTAATGGCCTTGGGAAAGGGTGGACAAAGGCTGAGGAGGTAAATTGCATTTCTTGGTTCTGTCCTTAAGTAAACCAGCTACTTGGTTCTCTCCCTTCCCTCAATGGTGTCTTAGTTATAAATAAACGTGATTTGTTTTCGGTAAAAGAGGGACTGTAAGATGGCCTTGGGTTTACCAATGACAAAGCATGTGATAAATGAAGAACACAAAGCCAGAGAAAACTACATGTAGGAGGCCATTTTGGACTTGACTGGTATAAATTGACAAGCTCTTCCTCTAGAAATTGGTTTTGAAACATCGTGAAATATGAAAAGCAAGAGGGAGAAAGTTACTTAGCCAAACCCAGAAAGGACTTTGCTAAATTTGAAATGATTCATGTAATCAAACGGTAACTATAATTTCTGAAACATCTTTTAAGGAACAGTTACCCTAAAGGTGTTTATTTTTAAGACTTGCATATTAAGATCTTTCTGCAAACCCATGAGGCCTTCTTTAGCACATTCCCCTTTATCTAGCCCAGTCGGCAATGCATTTGAGAAAACATCCCACTATGACAGGTCAACACTATCAATGGGGAAATGATTTTAAAATGAGGGCACATGGTGTGCATGTGATAAAGCAGAAACTCTAGGCATTGTTCTCAAATGTTTAAGTCTGTGCCCATTCACTGCTGTACTCCATGTGAAGATTAAGAAAAGAACTGTGAAAGGCAACTAGTTGTCCTCTGAATGCATTCTCCCCTGTCTCAGGGCACTAGAATCTACACTCCCACCTCCCCACTGGGATTAGGTGTATCTTTGTGACCAAATTCTCTTCAATGGCATTTGATGATGTGCAGTTTCCAACTCCTTTACTCTTCCCTTTTCCTACTAATCAGGATACTTCACTTTGACCATGGAGATAAGAAGTATGCCCGGGATTGGATAAAGAATACTATAAAAGAATGAAATCATGTCCTCTGCAGCCACATGGAATGCAACTAGAATACATTATCCTAAGTGAATTAACACATGAACAGAAAAGCAAATACTGCAGGTTCTCATTTATAAGTTGGAGCTAAACATTGGTTACACATGGACACAAAGATGGCAATAATAGATATTGGGAACTCCAAAAGGGAGGAGAGAGTGAGAGGGCAAGGGCTAAAAAAAAAAAACAAAACTGCCTATTAGCTACTATGTTTACTACCTGGGTGATGAGATTAATTGTACCACAAACCTCAGCATCATGTAATATACCCATGTAACAAATCTGCACACTTATCCCCGAATCTAAAATAAAAGTTGATATGTTAAAAAAAAGAACTATGTCCTGGGGAGATTGGAGCCAAAAATGGAGGGACCCGGGCCCCCTGAATCACCTCTTAAAGTGCCAATTCATTCCCAGGACCAGGTCCTTCTTCCCAGAGTGTGGCCCATTGGTGTCCCAGGATAATTGAAAAGAAGGACAAGGACCAATCATTGACTAATACGTGAAAGGGTCAGATCTATTGGTAAGACCCACATAATAATTTAATCTTATCTCCAGGGTGTGAGCCCTTTATAGAGATTTATAGAGTGCTCAAGAATCTGCCAAAGCAGCCAGCATTAGCAAATCTCTTCCACAGTGCATAATAGTGGGGCTGGAGGAACACTGTAGGGATATGTGATAGTCGGCCTGATGCTGCAAATAACAATTCAACTCATCTCCCATTTTCTCTTTCTGAGTTTTTGGCAGCTCATGATCTTCAGCATATCAAGAATCTGGACTATTCTAGATAGGTTGGGCCTTGGGGTCATCCACCAAGTACATAATCAACAGATAAGTAGGCAAATACTCAAAAGTACATAAATACTAAATTTCAACTAGTTGAGAAGGGAAAAAAGTTGATGGAAGTAATCATTGGGTGACTATTTAATAGAAGAGCAAAGATATGCTTGGGACACAATGGCATGGCATGAACATGCTTCCTGATTCTGGGGCATATGTGTTTTTCAGAAGTCAAGGATATTCCTTTAATCCCATTGATATCATCATAGCCCAACCCTTTTTCATTTTCCTGAAATTACAAAGATGGGTAGAATGAAAGACGAAATCACAACTCACATTTCTGAGATAAATATTTTTAAATTTAAAAAATTGAATTTTTACTGAAATTGCATTTAGTCTGTAAGTCATTTTAGGAATAATTGGCATATTTATAATGTTTTTTCATGACAGCCAGAAATATGGCCTGATTCTACATACTGAAATCTTTATGTGTCTTGGTAAAATTTTATAGTTTTAATCATAGGTGTTCTGCATATTTAATAAATGGGTGTTTTATGTCTTTGTTGCTCTTGTAAATATAATCTGTTTGTCAAGTATTTACTCTTTTTGGCTACTATTGGGAAAAAAAATACTATTAATTTCTGTTTATTTATCTTGTGTGCAATCACTTTACTGAGCTTCCCTATTACTTTAAATAATTTTTGGGTGGGTTTTATTTTGTTTTTTATCTGTATAATATTACCTGCAAAAATAATTTTGTTTGTTTCTGATTCATATCTTATTGCAATTGTCAGAATAAAAATAATGTTAAATATTAATGATTATTATGAGAATGCTTGTTTTATATCTTATTTTAATGGAGTGCTTCCATGGCTCTACTGTTAAATATATCTTGGCTGTTCCTTGATATAGGGTTTTTAAAATTGTTGTAAAAATCAAATAACATAAATTCATCCTCAACAATTTTTTAGTGTACTGTATAGTATGGCTAACAATATGCACATTTTTTATATAACAGATCTCTAGAACAGTTCATCTTGCATGGTTGAAACTCTATATACAGTGAACAACTCCCCTTTTCCTCTTTCCCCAGTCTCTGGCAACCACTATTCTATTTTCTATTTCTATGAGTTTGATTACTTTAGTTACTGAATAAGTGAAACCTTGCAGTATTTATCTTTTTGTGATTGGCTTATTTCACTTAGCATAATATCCTCCAGGTTCATCCATGTAGTAGCATATGACAGGATTTCCTTCTTTTTTAAGGCTGGATATGTATATATGTATGTATGTACATACCACATTCTCTTCATCCATTCATATAGCAATGGACATTTAGGTTGCTTCCACCCCTTGGCTATTGTAAATAATGCTACAATAAACATGGGTCTCTTCAAGGTCCTATTTTCAATTCTTTTGGACATATAGCCACAAGTGGAATTGCTGAATCACATGGTAGTTTCATTTTTAATTTTTTGTTTTCCCATAGCAGCTGCATCATTTTACAATTTCACCAACAGTACACAAGGGTTCCAGTTTTTCCACATCCTTACTAACACTTATTATTTTCTGTTTTTTTCTTTTTAAATAGTGATCATCTTAATGGGTGTGAGATGATATCTCACTGTGGTTTTAATTTGTATTTTCCCTGATGATTAGTGATATTGAGCACCTTTTCATATGCTTTCGCCCATTTGTACATCTTCTATAGAGAAATATCTATTGAAGTTCCACTTTTTAACTGGGCTGTTTGTTTTTCTGTTATTGAGTTGTAGAAGTACGATATATATTCTGGATATTAACTTGTATCCAAAAAGTGGTTTGCAATATTTTCTCCCATTTCATAGGTTCCCTGTTCACTTTATTGATTGTTTCATTTGCAGGACAGAAGTTTTTATGTTTGACATAGACCCACTTGTCTATTTTTGCTTTTGTTGCCTGTGCCTTGGTGTCATATCCAAAAAATCATTGCCCATTCTAATATCATGAAGCTTCCCCCTATATTTTTTAGGAGTTTAATAATATTTCAGGTCTTACATTTAGTTCTTTTACTTTGAGTTAATTTTTGTATATGGTATAAGATTAAGGGTTCAACTTCTTTCTTTTGCATGTGGATATCCAGTTTTCCCAACACTATTTGTTGGAGAGACTATCCTTTTCCCATTGTATAGTCTTGCCATCCTTGTTGAAAACCATTTGATCATATACGTGAAGATACATCTCTGGGATCTCTATTCTGTCCCATTGGTCTATTTTTCTGTCTTTATGCCAGTATCATATTGTTTTTGTTTTTGTTGTTGTTTTTTAACTTTTTCATTGAAAGTTTACTTGAAAAATATCAGCCACCAGCTGTGTCTACTCTGGACTGACAGGAAGAGAGGTGTGTTTGTCCATGGGCAGATGGAAACGTGGGGGCAGGAGGCCCTGATAATGGGACGTGGTGATGGTAGCTGAGCTGTTCAGCAGGGTTGATGAACCACAGAATTAACAGGGCTCTGCTTCCATGTTGGTCTTTCCTGCTGGCATGGAGCTTCTTCCAGGCTATGGGGTGGACATGATAGGTGGGGCTTCCTTCCTTCCCCAAACTAGCCCAGCAAATCCCTTGGAAGCCAGGCTCCTGCTGCTGCTTGTCTGCACTGCACCTCCACAGAGAGGGGCACACAGCCTGCACAAGGGATGGGGATGGCAGAGGAATCCCAAGGGCAAAGTGGGCAGATGAGCGTCCCAGCTTTGGGTTTTAATAAGCATAGGTGGAACAGACAGATTGATTATGGTAGCCTTGCAATATATTTTGAAATTAGAAGTTATAAGGTCTCCAACTTTGTTCTTCTTTCTTAAATTGTTTTAGTTATTAGAGGCTTTTTGAGATTTCATTAGAATTTTAGCATTTTAAAAATTTCTACAAAAAATGCCATTGGAATTTTGATAGGGATTGTAAGTTACATTGAGTAGTATGGACATTTTAACAATATTAGGTGTTCTAATCTATGAACACGGGATATCTTTTCATTTATTTGGGTCTTCTTTAATTTCTTTCAGAAATGTTTTATAGTTTTCAGTGTACAAATCTTTTTCCTCCTTGGTTAAGTTTATTCTTAAGTATTTTATTCTTTTTGATGCTATTATAAATTGAATTGTTTTCCTAATTTCCTTTTAAAATTGTTGTTATTGTATAGAAAGACAACTGACTTTTGAGTGTTCCCTTTGTATCCTGCAGCTTTGCTAAATTTGTCTAATTCTAACAGTTTTCTTTCTGTAATCTTTAGGGTTTTCTACATGCAAAATCATGGCATCTGCAAACAGAGAGATACTTTTGCCTCTTCGTTTTCCATTTGAATTCCTTGTATTTCTTTTTCTTGCCTAATTTCTCTGGCTAGGATTTTCAGTATTACATTGAATCAAAGTGGCAAGACTGGACATCCTTGCCTTGTTCTTGATCTTAGAGGCTGATATACACTTTAAAAAATCCTATTAAATTTATGCTTTTCTAATTTTAGTTTTATAATAGTTAAAAATGGGGGATTTGCTTTATAAAAAGCCTTTTCAATAACTTTGAGAACATCATATGCTTTTTTTGAGAAGGAATCTTGCTCTCTCACCGAGGCTGGAGTGCAGTGGCAGGACCTCAGTTCACTGCAGCCTTTGCCTCCTGGGTTCAAGCAATTCTCCTGTTTCAGCCACCTGAGTAGCTGGGATTACAGGCGTGCACTACCACACCCAGCTAATAGTTGTATTTTTAATAGAGACGGGATTCCGCCATGTCGCTCAAGCTGGTCTCGGACTCCTGAGCTCATGTGAGACACTCACCTAGGCCTCCCAAAGTGATGGGATTACAGGCATGAGCCACCAGGCCTAGCTCCATATGCTGTTTTTAGTTGTTTTTTTAATTGTCTTGATTTACTATAAGTTATCAGATATTCTCATATTAAGTCATTCTTCCATTTTTGTAAGGATAATAAAATGGATTTAGTTATGTTAGATTATTATTTAAATGAAATGTTAGTTTCATTAAATTAGTATACATTAATTAGATTTTCAAATCCATATTTTAAAGTGAGATCAGTTTATATTGCATATTTCAAAATAACTAAAAGAGCAGAAATGGAAAGTTCTCACATGAAGAAATGACAAATGCTTGAGGTAATGGATATCCTAGTTACCCTAATTTGCTCATCACACATTGTATGCTTGAATCAAAATATCACATAAATATGTACAACTATTGTGTATTCGTAACAACTAAAAATAAAAAATTAAAAAAAACAATTTTGTTAAAGTTTAGAATTTTGCTAACATGAAACTGCACAGTCCTCTTATATATTTTTTCCCCTTGATTAGATTTTCTACAAGTTTTTCTATGGTAATTGTTTCTCAAGCATTTAGATTTTGTATTAATCAACTCCTCTGTCTTCTTTAGCTCTTTTATAATACATTCATTTTATGTTTATGAAAGTGCCACCCTTAACAAACTCAGGATTAACTTGCAGAACTCATTTGGGCAACTTACCAAGGAGAATGCTGATGGTGGTGCCCTTTCCTGGCTACTCTGTTGCTTTTTACTCTAAGTTACCCCAGATCCTTTAAAATCTAGCAACAGTAACACCAAAACTATGTATAAAGTGTCTAATCTGATCTTGAATCCTGACTTCTCCAGAAAAGTGGATGGTACTGCTCATATTTTACAAATGAGGAAACTGTGCTGAGAGCATTTAATTACTTTTTTTCTAATCACACAGGTAGTGAATATGGGGTTTGGGTGGGTAGATTTCCAAACCTGAGTTTGCTTATTGTTGTAATAAGCTTTTTATTTTGGAGTAATTTTAGATTTATAGAGAAGTTGCAAACATAGCACAGGGTCTTCCCATACACCCTTTACCCGTTTCCCCTAATGTTAGCCTCTTGCATGACTATGGGACGTTTGTCAACACTAACACATTGTTATATTACTATTAATTAGACTCCAGACTTTATTGGGCTTTTATTAGCTGAGTCATTATTTTTTTAACAACTTACTGTTTTTCCATCCTACAAGTGGGAGGAGAGTTACTGAAATGAATGACTGTGGAAGGGAAGCAGTGAATTCAGAGTAGAGGAGGGTGAGCAATTGGTGAAAAGCATTTAAATTAATTTGGTTCAATATCATTGCCAATTTTATATATATTAAATATATATATATATATTTCACCAAAATTCTCTATCAAAAACCTAAAATTTTGGCATAGAAAAGGGCTTTGAATTCAATCAAGGTTATTCAGTTAACAATCTGGGGAAAGCTGGTTGTGGAATTAAGACTTAAAACTCCAAATCCCTTTTTCCTTGATAACCTGGTGTCTTATATGCTGCTCAAGATGAGTTGGTGCCAGGAATTTCTTGTAGCTGACAGGTCACATTAGTTATATCCATGGTAAAGTGAAAATTCTCTAAAGGCTACAGCAGTAATAGTGTGAGACAATGAAGGATGGAGACTCAAAATGGATAGTAC
>NW_016108043.1:434091-437371 GCF_001604975.1 Cebus imitator
GAAGATATTCCAGGTAACATCCTACCTTTCTAGAAATTGCTTTGTTAGAAAGAACAATAGCAATATAACTGGAAAAGAAGTGCACCTTAATTTTTATTTATGCTCTTTTCAGGCAAATCTTATTTTGTTTACATGGCAATACTTCCAAGTTTCACATATAGTGTGTGTCAACAGCTAATGCACTGCAAACTGCTGGCCAACAGATGACTTATACCTAAGGAAACTTAGAGAATCAGTAATCAAAACTAAAATTACATTGGCTTTAAATTGTGACATTCACTTGAGCACAATTTCAGCACTTAAATATTCTGCCTTCTTTGAAGTGTGTCCTGTGGAATATTTCTTACATTTCATGCTTCCATTCTTGTAACTGTAATCCTCCTCCAAGCTCTTATTATCTGTTTCTTGGCATTTGAAGAGGGCTTGTTTCCAGAATAACCTCCAGATTGGAAGAGAATTATATGTGGAGAGGGAACCCCAGGCTTAGGAGTTCAGGGGAATTATTTTGAGAGGCTGCAAACAGACACTCAGGGGCTTTGATGCAGCTCTCTATGTTGTAGATGACCAAAGAATCAGCATAGCATTAAGCCAGGCATTTGGGCATCTGGATGGAAATAAATTCATCTTGACCCTCATAATTATTTGTTCATGCTGCCAGTGTTTTCCCAGGGTCTCAGATTCCAAACTGGATGAATCTGCTTTCTCATTAGCATACTTTTTTTTCCTTCTCCTATCCTCCATCCTATTCTTTCTTCTTGTCTTTCTACACCTAGTCAGTCACTGTAGCACATGTTGTCGGTGTCCTGCCCATATTCCCTTTGCACTAACCTTCATACAATGAAGGTTGTTCATTGTAAACAACTATGACTCCACCTGGGACTTTTTTTTTTTTTTTGCCTCAGGAGCATTCTCTGCCCACATACAGGGCAATCAGGAAGTGGCCTGAAAGCAGCTTTCCACTAACGATGAACAAGGAGTTGGTGAATAAATATCCCAACTTCCTTGCCCCTCATTTGGGATAGCTTTGAGGCACATTCTACATCATTGCTATTTAAAGCATGGTACCAGATCAACAGCATCATCGTCACCTGGAAACTTGTTGAAAATGCATATTCTCAGGCTCTACCTCAAATCTACTGAATCAGAATCTGCATTTTAATAAGATCCCCAGGGGATTCATATGCACACTGAAACTTGAGAAACTCTGCTCTCCACAGTCTCCTAGAGTTCCCCAGTGGGACTGAGCTCCAGTTGTCCACCATGAAAACTGGCTTAATTAATACACACTTTACTGATGTCCTCCCCTTCACTCTCTCACTTCCTGTGGTAGGTAGGCTGAAAAAGAGCCTCTCAAATATTCTGATATCTGGAACCTGTGATTATTACATTGCAGGCAATAAAATAAGCAAAAGCAAAACAGACTTCACAGATGTGATTAATTTGAGAGTATTTAAATGGGGAGATTATACTGGATTATCTGAGTGGGCCTGATGTAACCACATCACTCCTTTTTAAGAGGGACTCAGCAGGAGTCAGAGTGAGGGGAGAAGATGATGTGATGATAGCAGTAGAGACTGAAATGATGTGCTTTGAAAGTGGAGGAAGGGACTACAAGCCAAGGAATGCTGGTGGCTCTAGAAGCTGGAAGAGGAAAGGAAATGGATTCTCCCCTGGAGTCTTTAGAAGAAACCAATCCTGCTGACACCTTGATTTTAGACAAATGAAACAGATTTGGACTTCTGACCCTCAGAACTGTTAAGAGTATACATTTGTACTGTTTTAAGCCACCAAATTTGTGGTGATTTGTTACAGCAGCAATAGAAAACTAATACACTTCCCCACTCCCCTATTTATTTTTGTCTCTTAAAAAAAATCCACTTACATTCAAATTGTCTTCTCAAGGTTTGCTTCTGGGAAAATTCAAATTACGATACTCACTATCTTTGCTCTACTCTCCATCTCTTTCTTACTACCCCAATTCAAGTCCACATTGTCTTTTCCTGGATTGCTGTTGGCTCTGCCATTTTACTATTGAAATATTAAGCCCACTGCCTACACACAGCCTTATTTACTCAGTTAACTGTATATTAGCTTTCAGTATTCTCTTCACTTGATTTCCTTATTCTTCTGTAACTCTAGTATTTACTTATTATGAGAGTATGAAAGGAGATTTTTGTTCACATAAAATTAAGTCATTCTTGGAAGTTCAAGTTCAAGGTGATTTGGCATTCATTAATTTCATTTGAACAAAACTCTTTTTCTTTATTATCCTATTAATAACTTTGAGATATTTTACTTGATCACCAAGTGCATTTATTACACTGTATTTATTCAGGCAGGGAAGTGACCATCTACTGTATGTATTGGGAATCACTTATAGATATATAATAACATATAGGTCCTTAAGTATAAAGGGACAAATATGGAGTATTTAGTGACCATGTCATTAGAAGGCCTGAAGAGACAGACTGTGAGCTGAACTGCCAGAAGCAACTTTCAAAGCAAACCAGAAAATGGGGCCTCCAGTGTTATTGCTGTTTCTGCCGCAATTTAAAATCTGCCTTTTGAATGGGTCACTACCCCTAAAGTTCTGGCTCAGGAGCTGCGCTGCCTTGGCTTTGATAGGGAAGCCACCTCTGCTAAGTCAGGAAGCCACGTCCTCAAACGATGGTATTGGAACCTGGTTGCTTTAGGTATAATTTGCATCCGCAGAATGGATTTCTCATGCCTGGCCTTTTTTCCTACATAACTTGGTTTCAAATACAGATATTATAAGAGTGCATTTATTATGCAGAATCTAAATTTCTTCCACAGTTCTAGCGTAAGGGAACTTGGAAAACAGAGCTTGTTGCTTTCAAGTCTCTTTAATCCAAGAAGGCACAGAAGAAGGTTGGAACAGAGTTGAGGAAACCAGCCCACAAAACTTACTACAACTATGTGCTAGCAACAATATTGAAAAATTAAGAAGAAAATCATCTGCTTAGTTTTTCTTGGAATAGAAAACTGTGTTAGCTATATAATAGCCCATTTCAGTTACTTGAGACTAAGACTATATTATTACCATCCTTTTTATGTAGCTGACAGAGCATGAGCATCGCCATCTTGGACAAACCCTTCATTCTAAAGTTCACTTTTTTTCCCCCATTTATTTATTTTATTGCATTTTAGGTTTTGGGGTACATGTGAAGAACATGCAAAATTGTTGCATAGGTACACACGTGGCAGGGTGATTTGCTGCCTTCCTCCCCAGAAAAAAGACTTTTAATACATGCATACATGT
>NW_016108043.1:437477-442103 GCF_001604975.1 Cebus imitator
TTCACTTTAATAAAAAATTGCCTAAATCCAAAGGGCACCAATCTAATGGCTAAGGTCAGCATGACCATAAACCACAAAAAAATCTCTGACCAAAAGCATCCAAAATTTCTCCCAGACCAGAGACATACTAGCCTCTAGATAAGCCCCCTCCAGCCAGGAAGATGCTATCCCTGAGATGTCTGCCCCAAGATAACCTCCCCTCCTCCCAGAGAGATTCCAACCCTGCCATAAACTCCCCACACATAAACATTCCAGGCTTCTGATAAGCCCCCCCACCCTAAAATCAATATACATTCTTAGTCTGTAAGAGAAAGGGCTCCTGGCCAAAATCGGCCAGAAGTCCTCAGGTTTTACCTAAAGAAAACTTGTCTTTGACTGTCAAACCATGTTTCATGTTTCTTTCCTCTTTAACTCTTACAGTAGCAACATTGGTCAGCATTTGCTTATACCAATGTTTTGTAAACTTCCATGAGCTCATTTTTTTTTTTTTTTGTATGTTGACCCAGGTCACAGACTGCAGCTTTCTTCTGTTATCTTTCCCTGCACCAACCACAGTGTTTCGGAGCCCAGGGGTGTGGGATAATGGTTTTTAGCTGATGATCTTAAGACTTCATTCTGTAATCAGAGGGGGAAACTCTTGAATTAATGTAGAATTATTTTGTTGAATTAGATCCTAGGGCTATACAATCTTGGATGATGCCCACCTACTATCATTTTTAGTGGCCTGCTGCTATGCTGTGATGATTTGAACATCCAGAATCTATGTTCAGGAGAAAGGAGAAGTAAATGGTATGTTGTGAAAAAAACCTCTTGCTGAAGTCCTATTTTATTGAAACTGAGAAACTTTGATGGAGATTGTCGCTACTTTTTCTTCATTCTCATTTCATAGTGCTTAATTTGATAAGGGTTCTAATTGCATTGGCTGCTATGCTGAGGGAAAAGAAGCAACAACTGCTATTCAATTGACATAGTTGTTTTACCTTTGCTGTCCATGGAGAGCATTGGAAGACACCTGATAAATTAGCTTTGTGAAGATGACATTTTAAAGGAAGATAATTGTTGACTTTTGTATTTTGAGCCCTGGATATTCATGCATGGCATCTTCAAAGATTTTTGGGTTGCAATGAGAAACAAAAACATAACTTTATGAAGATGATTTATCCATCGAATGGTTTTGCAAATAAATGTGCACTGAAATACGAATTATGAAACTGGACTTTTGAAACAGTACTAAAAGCAAGATGCTTCTTTTCAGAAGGCATCATCAAAGTTTGTATATCGCAGTAATTTAAATAATGATAGGGCATCTTGAGAAACCAGCAGCAACATATGAAATAAGAACATCTGGAAATGTTGACTGCAACGTGAGGGAGTTGGAAGGATCCCTTGTTGGGTGGCAGGTGTACAGGGTAAATGGGCAGTGGATCAGGTGGAATTAGGTGGGAGCAGTAATTAGGTGTAGGTAGTAGGACTAGGGGCAGCAAGGTAAGAACTTGGGGTTTTATGTCTTTGTTACCAAAACAGACGAACAGAACACTAGCCATTGGTTTATGGTTTGTATTGAATGTTACATGCATCTTTCTAGAATTATTTTGCATTTGTACTAATTACCAGCCATCCTAATCAAAGCTGAGAAAATCCCCTTCAGGTGATAAACCATAATGTAGAAATAGAAATGAACTCTTGCTGGTTGCAGTAAGCCGGGGTCACACCACTGCACTCTAACTTGGGAGACAGAGCAAGGCTCCATCTCAAGAAACAAAAAACAGGAATAAAAAAAGAAAAGGCCTCTTGCTCATTTATACTCAGCTCCATATTATTAAACAACAATTATCTTACTTTTTTGTTTTAAAAAGTTAAAAACATTCAGAAACAATTGCAGATTATATGACAAATACCTGTGTAAACATACTATCTAGAATTGATGAATGTTAATATTTTACATTTTCTTTTAAAGTTATCTTTTCTTTAACAGATAAAATAGAAATGTCTTATTTTCTCTGCCCCAAACCTATTCCCCTTCCTTCCTTTCTCTTTCCTATCTTCATCCCCAGAAGCAACCTTCACTGTGAATTTGGCAATATCCAGTCTGTGTGTTTATAATTTTATCACAAATATATGCATTCATGATTGATATTGGTATTGCTATGGGTTAGTTCTTCCTCTACATTGACACAAATGAAGTTATATGAGGTTCATAATGTTTATAAGCTTGCTTGCTTGCTTCAGTTTTATGTTTTATTTCTTAATAAGATCCACCTGATTGATAAATTAATTCCCAACTTTCCTTCTTCCTTCCTGTGCTTTATAGACTTTGCTTTGCTACCTTGACAATAGGCAAAGAAAAGGCTGAGGGGGCTGGGCTTGAAAACTGATGTTACTCACTAGCAACTCTAGCCAAATATGATAAAAGATAACATCTTGAAATAAAGGAAGGCCTGGTCAGAGTTGAAAAGATGACTAACCAAGAGGAAACAGATTTGGTATTTGGCATTGATTACCCCATAAGAAATATCTGGAGGACATTTAATGCTGGTTGCTTGTACAGGGCACAGAGCAGAGTTGGAACTTTCAGGAGTCCTTATCATGCATTATTCTTGTCCTGGTAGCAGTCTTAAAACCGAAGGACCACTGCCACTGTCATCAGGACTCAGTGGACCCTTCCAAAGTCATCTGTGGGAGGCCTGGCTTTGTGCATACTTCCTCCCAGTACACAGCTGTTTAAACCCGGACTGGGAAGAATTCAAGAGTGGAAAGTGGTCACTGCTGCAGAAAGCCCAGAGCCAATCCCAAAGCTGTCCAATCCTCCTGCCATGCATAACTGAGCATTAAATAGAAAATGATTTCTTTCCCTTCAGTCCGTGGATGGATAGGTGTTTGTTGGAACTAAATTAGGGTACCTGCTGATAGGAAAGGTTATGGGTTGAATTATGTCCCTCTCAAAATATGTTGAAGTTCTGACTCCCAATACCTTACAATGTGACCCTATTTGGAAACTGGGTCATTGAAGATATAATTAATTAAGTTGAGATAAGTTCACACTGGAGTAGAATGGGCCCTTAATCCAATATGGCTGGTGTTCTTATAAAAAGAGGGGAAAACACAGAGACAGACACACAGGCAGAACCCCACAAGACCACAGAGGTAGAGACTGGAGTGATGTATCCATAAGCCAAAGAATGCTGAGGATTGCTGGCAACCACCAGGAGTCAGGAAGAGGCAAGGAAGGATTCTCCCCTAGAGCACTCAGAGGGTGTGTGGCCTTGCTAACGACTTGATTTTGAACTTCAAGCCTCCAGATCTATGAGACAATAAATTTCTGTTGTCTTAAGCTACCCAGTTTATGGTTGAAATTAATATAGAAGCCCAATGAAGGGTCAGCTTAGCTCAACTCGGCATGTTTAAGAGAGTTCCCAGAGACCCATACCATGTAAGCAAACTGATTATTCCAGAAATTTGGGGGAGTTAGGTAGTCTAGTTAACTAATATTCTGGTTTGAGTATTAATCAGCTTACTCTGAATATTTAATTTATACTGCTAGTGTTACTGTTGCATATTTTAAACTTCTGAGTAATCAGTAATAATTATAGTGTAATAAAAAATCCACACAATCACCAAATTCCCTGTAGACTCCATAATATTATCATGCTTTAATAAAGACATGAAAAAAATTCAAAAAACTTGTAGATGAAAGATTTTCATTTAACTGAACCAACTTCCAAGAGTTATACAACAATGTGATATAATTAAAACTAAAGCTATATTGTCTTTATTTCTTTCTTTGATAATTCACAAAACACTTTTAGATGTTGCAAAGGTTTTAAGCACAACATCAAAGTAGTTACAGTTGTTGAGTCTTGTGGGCTAATTCAGTGTATTTGTGTGTGTGTGTGTGTGTGTGTGTGCGTGTGTGTGTATTTATGTGTATGTGTGTGATCAAAGCCAGTTCTGCTTATTTGAACTTTCTAGGTGTTCAGACTCTAATCTGATTAGTGGAGGGCACATTGCCATGTGACATGAGAATCCAGTGGTAAAGCTTTCTGACAAGACAATCATGAATATTGGTCTGAGAGGGGACAACAAGGTGACCAGAGGCACTGGAGAAAATCCATGTAATGATGCATTCGGCAGCCTTATGGTTTCTCTCTGGGTCTCTTAACTTTTGGCCACTCCCACATTTGTTTTTGTATCCTGGAGAAATTCTGAGGCCGGCAAATACAAGCAAAGAAAAGATATTGTTTCCTTACAAGAGCTAGATACCTACTGTTACATGAATCATGCAAGGTCTAATCTATTCATCATCTGTGGAATTTAACTGACACAGCTAGAAAGATGATCTGTATGTGATAAAAATGCTGAACATGGAGTCCCTCCTTAAAAAAGGATTCACTAGCAGGGCGCGGTGGCTCACGCCTGTAATCCCAGCACTTTGGGAGGCCGAAGCGGGTGGATCACGAGGTCAAGAGATCGAGACCATCCTGGTCAACCTGGTGAAACCCCGTCTCTACTAAAACTACAAAAAATTAGCTGGACATGGTGGCGCGTGCCTGTAATCCCAGCTACTCAGGAGGCTGAGGCAGGAGAATTGCCTGAACCCAGGAGGTGGAGGTTGCGGTGAGCCGAGAT
>NW_016108043.1:442138-459734 GCF_001604975.1 Cebus imitator
AAAAAAAAAAAAAAGGATTCACTAGCAAATGTAAGGTTTTGTTAAATGCAATTATTTAGAGTTGTGGTCAGCAAACTTCTTTTTAAAAAAGGACCAGAGACTATTTAGGGTAGTTTGTGCTGTCTGCAGACTTTGAGTTGATGGACTGACCAAGCAAAATAGGTAAATGACTGAGAACCCATGTATATTCGTTAGGCAAGGGACATAAAAAAGTATACAGATATTCTTAATATAAGGCAAAACATGAAAAAGAGACTCTAAAGATGCAAAGACAAAGTGTTATATTAGTCCAGATGACCTCTTTTAGCCATGGGTATCTTAAACCATAATGGTAATGAATTTTGAGCAGATCTTCTCTTAGTAGTTAAATCATTAATTACTCAATACTTACAAACGACCTCAAGTCAAAAAATTATTGTAGCTGATTTCTATTGACCCGATTTTATAGTTTCTGAGTGAAGAGACATTTGTTTTTCCTATAGTGTATTGAGTAGGCAGAGATGACTATATTCAATAAATGTTGACTATTTAATTCCTGTTGTGATTCTAACTTTAGAAGCCATGAATAATTTGATTTTGAGATCATGTTTCTTTCTTGTCTCAATTAATTTTTTTAATGAACAAGTGCACAAATTTGGCCGTATCTACCAAATTTACAGATGTAGCTATTCTTTCCCCAGCAATCCCACATTTTGTCATTGATCCTACATATACATATGCACAAGAAAGAAAAGCTATGTGTACAAGGTTTCTCATTGCAGCATTGCTCACAACCTAATGTCTGGCAATGGAGGCCTGTTTCATTGGAACACAGTCATGCCCTATAATTTATGTATTGTCGATGGTGCTACAAGGGCAGACCTAAAATAGTTACTCTCTGACCTTTAAAAAAAAAGTCTGCTGATCCCGACTCATTTTAACAAAACCTTACATTGGCTTGTATAGTACATGCAAGTACAAATACAGAATAGTTAAGAAGAAAACCGAAACCACAAGCTTCACGCTGGAGAATGTGTAGGAAAGATGGTGTTCTCTCTTAGTTTGAGAATCCTTTTCCCCAAGAGAGAAAAGACAGAAGGTAAAGATGCTTCATTATTAATTTATTTGGCAAGTATTCATTGGATGTGTACCCTGGGGAAGGGGCTCCTGGGACTGCAGGATGCAAAGATGAGTAAAGCATGGTCTTTCCCCCTGAGGGCTCACAGTCTAGCAAGGGAGTCAGACATGTTCAATAATTATGATACAAAATGATATGTGCTGTAAGAAAGAGAAGAAAAAAGTGCTGTGGGAGCAACAGCAGCAGCAGAAAATGTGTGAGTCTGCCTAAGGCTTTTAAAAAAATCATGTGCTATAACTGAGAGAGGGCATTTACAGAAGGGAGTCATGTTGAAATAAAAATTCCCAAAGAGACAGGTTTTACTCTTCGCATACATGAGGATGGTGAATGAACATACGTCTAATTCAAAACCCAAACAAAATGTTTAGGCCCAAGAGTATAACTGTATCTTATCTTTTTTTCTCCCCCAGGACTTTAACTTTATGCAGCTAAATTTGTTTTTAGAATTCTGACCTACTCAAACTTTTACAGTGGATCATTTGATGCTTTATGAAAACAAAATCTTCATCTTATTGTTGGAGGCATTCTTTATAGAGGCAAGACTTATTTTCTTTTTTTTTGTTTTACCATGAATTTAGCATATAATAGAGGCAGATCAGTCTGCAAAGGGTGTTTAAAAATGGAGAGTTCATTTATCCACGTGAGTGGAGGGAGATGAAAAAACACCAGCTTCACTTCCAGCACACTGGGTTTTCATTTTCATTTTACATCAGTTCATACTACTTGTTTTGGAGACTGCTATCACTGAAGTTTCATTAGTATTGCTCGTATATGGAATGAAACGAAAAGACGTATGTCAGGAGCATTGATACATAAAGTGGAACACTCAGATTCACATTACATTTCCTCGATGACTTCCATTTGCTTCTGCAGATCCTTTCTACTTTTCACCTTTTCTACTCTGCTTCATGGACTGAAGGGCTGATCTGCATGGATTTTATAAATGTGCTTCCTGACCTCTGGCCTCTGGCGGGGTTCAGCCAATGGGAAAACATGGCTGATTGCAAGAGTGGAAGACAATGAAGTTCAAAGTATTTTTCCCCCAGCTGTATCCTATAGAGTCATTATAAGGAGCATCTCTTGGCATGCAGCCAATTTCAGTCAATGCTCACTATCTGCAAGTTCCAGTACAGTAGCTGCCTTCCCCTTGGCGCTTCAGTGCCTGTTGTTAAGAGCCCTCGAATTCTTTGCCACTCCTTATGATTTCCCTATTGCCTCCCACACATTTGTCAATAGTTTCTTTATTAAACTTGCCTCATATTAGCCTTGCTGATTGTGCTGTGCCATGGAGCTGAGGGATTCAGTATTCCTGCAAGGTTATTTTGCAAATAAAAAATCTTAAATGCGTGTGGGCATGGTGGCTCACATCTGTAATCCCAGCACTTTGGGTGACTGAGGCGGGTGGATCATCTGAGGTCAGGAGTTTGAGACCAGCCTGGCGAACATGGTGAAACCCCGTCTCTACTGAAAATATAAAAATTAGCTGGGCATGGTGGCGAGTGCTTGTAATCCAAGATACTCAGGATTACAGGCAGGAGAATCACTTGAACCCAGGAGGCAGAGGTTGCAGTGAGCCAAGATTGCGCCACTGCACTCCAGCCTGGGCAACAAAGTGAGACTCAGTCTCAAAAAAAAAAAAAAAAAATCTTAAATGCATAGAAGAAATCACTATTAAAAATCACTATTAAAATCCTTTTACGAAGGGAAGGATTGTAAACATAAATGGGCATCCCTTAATTTTAGAAAAATGTACATGTTTATACATCAGGGTTATATGGAGTATTGCTTTTTTTTGCAGGCAGTTTCAAGTTCAAATTTTTCAGATACCATTCAGAAAACATCTCATTCCTCTTCCTTGTGAAGAGTTCTACAAATATTTGAAGACATCTGCTATTTTGTCCCCCTAGAGTTCCTCTGCATTGTGATGAGTCACTTTCTTCCCACTCAAGTCCAACAAATACTCCTTATAGGACATAATTTTTAATTTGTTCATCATCCTGATTTATCTCCTCTGAATAGGGTTTGCTGGAGGCATCCAGATTGCCTTACTCAGATGCAGTCCACCTGAGAATTGTAAGCAAAAATAAAAAGTTTAACCGAATTTGTTAGCACTCACTTGGTACTTATACACAATGAAGTACTATTCAGCCATAAAAAGGAATGAGATTCAGTCACTTGCAACAACATGACTGGAACTGGAGGTTATTATGCTAAGTGAAATAAGTCAAGCACCAGAAGACAAGATGTAATCATATCCCTATAACGTATTTGATAAGTCTTGTCGAAGAAATGAGTCTGCACTGTGGTCTGAAGGTTGCCAGCCACGGTCTGACAAGGGCAGAAAGACTTCAGTCCAACCATCACTGCCTTCATTCTAGATGGCACACTGCTAGGACTATATTCACTACCCCCACAGCCAGTTATAGCACACTATTGAGTCATATTTATCCTTTAGTTAACAAAAAATCTCCAAGTCTTTTCACACATGAAGCAGTTAAGCTAGAATCCCCCTATTTCATATTTGTGAAATCATTATATTTTTCTTTAGACATAAGGGCACTCCATGACATTTACCCCTAATACTCTGCTTATTGGCTGGATGACCTTGCCTTGAACCTCTTCTTGGGATCAAGACTAAGCAAACATAAAAAGAAACCCTGCAGAATTATATTACCTGACTTCGAATTGTAATACAGAACTGTAGTAACCAAAACAACACAGTACTGACATTAAAAACAGACACTAAGACCAATGGACCAGAATAGAGAACCCAGAAACAAATCCACACACCTACAGTGATCTTATTTTCAACTAAGGTGACAAGAACATACATGGGAGAAAGACAGTCTCTTCAACAAATGGTGTGGGGAAAACTGTATATTCATATGCAGAAGAATGAAACTAGACTCCTATCTCTCACCACGTACATAAATTTTAAAAAATATTAAAGAATCAAATATAAGACCTAAAGCTACGAAACTACTACAAGAAAACATTGGGGAAACTCTCCAGGACCTTGGTCTGGGCAAAGATTTCTCAAGTAATATCCCACTAGCATAGGCACCCAAAGCAAAAATGGACAAATGGAATAATATCAAGTTAAAAAGCTTCTGTGTAGCCAAGGAAACAATCAACAAAGTGAAGACGCAACCCATACAATGGGAGAAGATATTTGCAAGCTACCCATCTGACAAGGAATTAATAGCCAGAAATACAAGAAGCTCAAACAACTCCATAGGAAAAAAGTCTAGTAGCCTGATTAAACAATAGGCGAAAGATCTAAAGAGACATTTCTCAAAATAAGACAAATGGCAAACAGGCATACAAAAAGGTGCTCAATATCATTGATCATCAGAAAAATGCAAATAAAACTACACTGTGATATCATCTCACCCTAGTTAAAATGGTTTATATCCAAAACACAGGCAATAATAAATGCCAATGAGGATGTGGATAAAAGGGAACACTTGTATACTGTTTGTGGGAATGTAAGTTAGTACAACCACTATGGAGAACAGTTTGAACTTTCCCCAAAAAACTAAAATAGAGCTATCATATGACCCAGCAATTCTACTGCTGAGTATATACTGAAAAGAAAGGAAATCAATACATCAAAGGGATATCCGCACTCCCATGTTTGTTGTAGCTCTGTTCACAACAGTCAACATTTGGAAGCAACCTAAGTGTCCACCAACAGATAAATGGATAAAGGAAGTGTGGTACTTATATACAATGAAGTACTATTCAGCCATAAAAAGGAATGAGATTCAGTCACTTGCAACGACATTAATGGAAATGGAGGTTATTATGTTAAGTGAAATACGCCAAGCACCAGAAGACAAACATTGTGTGTTCTCACTTATTTGTGGGATCTAAAAATCAAAACAATTGAATTGACAGAGACAGAGAATATAATGATGATTACCAGAGGCTGGGAAGGGTAGTTGAGGGGTGGGTGGGGGGAGGTGGAGATGGTTAATGGGTACAAAAAAATAGAATGAATAACACCTAGTATTTGATAGCACAACGGGGTGACTATAGACAGTAATAATTTCATTGCACATTTAAAAATAACTAAAAGAGTATAATTGGAGTGTTTGTAACACAAAGGATAAATGCTTGAGTGGATGGATACCCCATCTTCCATGATGTGATAATTATGCATTGCGTGCTTTTATTAAAACAACTCATCTACCCCATACATGTATGCATGTACTATGTACCCACAAAAATTAAAAATGAAACCCTCTGTACAGTGGCTTATATTTCATGTAACAGTTCTGATATGAGTAGTCCAGGTCATCAAAGAAGCTTTGCCCCATATGGCCATCTAGGGACCCAGGCTAGCTCCCAGCTTGTAGATCAGTCATTCTCCTGGGGCACTGTCATTACGTTCTTGAGGCTGAGCTACTGTCAAGTCCATCCCATTTTCAGCCAGTGGGAAACGAAAGGGAGCATATAAGAGGTCCTCAACATCTTAAAAGAGAGTTGGGAGTAGAACTCATCATATGTGCCAACATTTAATGAATGATAATTCAGTCATGTGACCATGTCTAACTGTAAAGGAGGCTGGGGAATATGGTCTAGTTGAGCAATCATGTACCTAGACACAACTCTATTTCTATGTAAGAAGGGGAGGACAGATTTTGGTAGTTGCCTATCATTTTTGCTACTAACCTCATCCTGTTAGACTCTTTCTATTATTAATTAATTAATTCGTTCATTTGTCCATTCACAAAACATTGAGAATCTAGTATAAGGCACAAAGATAAGTACCAGAGGAATGCAAAGTTAGGGAGCATGCAATGAAATGATTTAAAATCTAGTCTGTTGAAGCTTCTTTGGATATGAATTATGCCACCTAGTGTATTAATACGCCCAGCTTTCTGTCACACATATGTTTGGTTAGTATATGACCAACATTATCTTCCAAATCTGTGATCAATATGTTGAACAGTGAGAGGTGACAATAGAGCCTTTTGGAAACCACTACAAAATTTCCCCGATGTTGACTTGACCCAGCAATGAGATCCTATGAGGTAAGGGTGTTCAACCATTAAACGTCCATACAGCTTTCATTCAGCCTGTTCCCAAGGACATCTTGACAGACTTTGTCAATGATTTGCTAGTCTTGAGATTCTCTCTGGCTACCATATTCCTTGATCTACCACTCAGATGTCACCATCAGAAATGAGAATCAAATGGCCAGATATTACTGGTCCTGAGTAAATCTTTCCCCATGATGAGCACTACTTGTCTTCATAAATAGTCCTTCCAATAGCCTGCTCTAGAATCTTGTTCTACACATGGCTCATTAGGCTATAGAAACAGGATTCTCCTTTACTCTTTTAAGAATTAGGACCACCTTATCTTATCACGCATTTAGCATCTCTCCCATACTTTATGACTCTTCAATTTATTGAATATAGTCTCATGTTTAAGTTTTTCAGAGTCCTGGGATATAACCGCTTCAAGCTAAATAATTTAAAATAAAGAAAAAGACTTGTTACCTTCCTACAGACTTCTCATCCACCTTTGTCTTCACTTCACTCTTAACACTGTTTGATTTATATTCTCGTGTCCAAAAATCATTGTTTTTTAGCAGAGAAGAATAAAAAAATGGCTTTGGGTTGAATAGGGTTGCTTTCTCTATCATCTATTAACATTATATTATCAGTCCTAAGTAATCTTTCTTCTTTCTTGTCTTTTTCTGCTAGACATTTAAAATATGGGAACACCTGTCTGCACTGTCCTGCCTTAGTTAAGCCTTCTACATTTGATGCTGCCTCTCCTAAACTTTGAAATCTGCTGGTCTTTTTCAGCTTAGCTATCTCCCCATATCCAAGATATGCAATCTCTTACTCTTTGTCTCTCATATCCCCACTCAATAATTTATCTTTTTCTCTCCCACCTTGGAGTGGTTCAGTCTCTTGGATTCATACTTTTATCAGGGTCTCCCAGCTCCTTGCCCTCTTCCCTGGTTGTATTTCTGAAAATTAAATATTTATAATTTCAGAAATTTATATATTTCTGAAAATTAGAGTTAAACTATGCATTGAATATGAGTGTGTGTGCGTGTGTACGTGCATATATGCACATCTGTTGTGGAATGCCTGTTCCTCTCTTCTCACCAATCCAATCAGTGTTCAGTATCTTAGCTGATAATTATAAAGTAGGTTTAATGCCTGGAAAATGTTTATATTCAGATATCTGTCTAACAAAGACTTTATCAAATTAATTTCTTCCTTTTTGATAGATGCTAAGGAACAAATAAAAAAGATTTAATCCATAGTCCCAGCCTTTATGGAGCATATAATTTAATTATGTCCTGCATAGGATAAGCAAACCTACCTGGGATGTAATTAGAAAACATTACACTGTAGTGTATAATCATGGATTGAGAACACGGACCTAGTTAGTGGTAGAGAGAGTTATATAATGAAAATCTTTTGATATCTATTTCTATTTCTCTGTGCTAAATCGTCCTCTACGCAATAACATTTTAATGAGTAGGAAATTCCTACTTTAGCACAGCTTTCGATTTTTATCACGGAAGAAAGGAGGTTAAATGGAAGTGAAAGGGTGGGTTAGAGCTTCCGTAATGTGTTTCGTATACTTGCTAAGATAGTCCTGGTTCAACCAGCCCTTTTGTAAGCATCACAGAATGTGGTCTTGGTTTTTCCTATTCTATATACTAACCTTGCTTGCAATACTTAGGGAGAGTTTGCCCATTCTACTTGCATAAATGTCTATAACAGATGGTGGTTCTTAAAATCTACACCTTAGGAAAACTTCAAAAGGATTAGATGGAAATTATTTCTGTTCCAAAATTATACAATAAGAACTTTATACAGTTTACCTATGATCAATTGTTTAAAAAAAAGCTACATGTGATATATGGTGAGGTTCCGTTGTTTATTTCCTGTTCCCTTTTCATTAAGAAGTTGGTAACAATCCTTACTAGATGTGGCTGAGAGATTTGCTCTATTTTGGAGTTCTTTCATTTTTCTGGCAACATTCTGCTGATTTTCTTCTAAATATCCTGTATCAGAGGCCAGGAAGCTTTTCCTGTAAAAGCCCAGGTAGTAAAGATTTTAGGCCATGTGAGCCATAAGATGTCTGTTGCAACTACTCCACTCTGCCATTGTAGAGAGAAACATCCTTAGACAATATATAAATGAATGGGTGTGACTGTTTTCAAGTAAAACTGTTCACAAAAATAGAAAAATGAAAACATTTTTTTCTCACATACAGTTCTTGCTGGAATTGTTTTACAATTTTACATCTCTTATTAACATTTTTGCAAAATTATAAGTCCCCTCTTCCATAATTTCTGAGGTTAATATTACCAGTTTATTTCTAACGAGGCTGCTTCATCAAGTACCTGTTGAACTCATGTCAGAAAGCCTGCTGTTGGCTTTTCTCTCTAGCAGTTTTCAGTAGCTTTCTTAGTTTGAACTGCCTGGACTATGACTAGATGCCTCTGACTTGTTTTCCATGTCACCTGCTGAACTACAGAGGAGTGAATTTTATTGTGCTCATTCTCTGTTGGAAAGAGTAATTTTCATATTGAGGCCTGAGCTGAAGGCACATTCCTCCAGTGGGGAGTAGCAAGGATGCCATGACACTTTCTGCCACATCTTTCTTTTCCGCAGCTCGTATGTTCTGGAAATTCAACAATTTCTTACCCATAGTTAAATTGGCCTTCAAGATATAAAAGAGTAAATTATTATTTTTAAATGGAGTATTGCACCAAAACCTGGAAATATGAGTGATAACCAAATAACTTAGTGAGAGCATATTTACTAAATATCCAAATGATATCGAAATGTGAATAATTAACTTAAACATCAGCTGTGTATGACTGTTCTTGGAGCTAACATGTCTCTCCTAGGAGGAGACTGTGTCTGTATTTTGCTTCCTCTATCGTGATTGGTGTTCTCTAGGTCTTAGTCTGCACCCTTTCCTCTTCTCTCTTTAGTAGAGGTCTGGGCAAACTATGGCCTGTGGGCCAACTCTAGCCTTTCACCTGTTTTTGTAAATAAAGTTATATTGGAACATAGTCATTACCATTAATTTGTACATTGTCTATGACTGCTTTCTCCCTACATTGGCAGTACTGAGTTTTTTTCAACAGAAACCAAATATGACCCATAAAGCTGAAAATATTTACTTTCTGGGCCTGTACAGAGAAAGTTTGCTGACTTCTGCTCTAGAAGGCACCCATCATCATGGCTTTAAGCTCCATTTTATGTACTGACAATTCCCACATTTATTTTTACCCCAAATCTCTCCTCCTTATTTGATAAATTCACTTGAATGTCTCAAGCTAAGTTTAAAATGTTCAACAAATACTTCATTTTACTTCTTTGTCCCACCAAGGTTTCTCCATGTCGGTAAAGACCACCACCAGGCAGAGAATTTCTCAGGCCAGAAATCTGGCTAAGCCAGAAATCTGGGAGTATCTGGGATTCATTCGAGACTTTTCAATTTTCTGTTCTGAGCACATCCAGTTCATCAGTCATTTTTTGATTCTATCTCTCAAATCCCATATCCTTCCACGTCTCTGCATTCCTGCTGCTCCCACCCTAGTCCGAGCCACTGTCACCCCTTGTCTGGACTTCACCTCTATCTACAATATATCGTCCACTCAGTGGACAGATTAATCTTTTTTTTTTCCCATTTATTTATTTTATTGCATTTTAGGTTTTGGGGTACATGTGAAGAACATGCAAAATTGTTGCATAGGAACACACGTGGCAGTGTGATTTGCTGTCTTCCTCCCCATCACCTACATCTGGCATTTCTCCCCTTGCTATCTCTCCCTAGCTTCCCACCCCCCACCGTCCCTCCCCTATTTCCCCCCAACTGACCCCAGTGTGTAGTGCTCCCCTCCCTGTGTCCATGTGTTCTCATTGTTCAACACCCGCCTATGAGTGAGAACATGCGGTGTTTGATCTTCTGCTCTTCTGTCAGTTTGCTGAGAATGATGGTTTCCAGGTTCATCCATGTCCCTACAAAGGACACAAACTCATCGTTTTTGATGGCTGCATAATATTCCATGGTGTATATGTGCCACATTTTCCCTATCCAGTCTATCATCGATGGGCATTTGGGTTGGTTCCAGGTCTTTGCTATTGTAAACAGTGCTGCAATGAACATTCGTGTGCACATGTCCTTATAGTAGAACGAATATAATGATGATTATTTTATTAATATGATTTGCATTTTCCCCTCAATATTATGCCTGGAAAACTGTCCAAGTTGACATGCCTTGCTCTAGGTCATTAATTTTCATTAGATGAATATCCACAACTATTTACTCGTTCTCTTGTCAATGGGCAGTTGGATTGTTCCTAATATTTTGTGATTACAAACAACATAGATAAGAACATTTTTGAATTTGTATCCTGATGCACATATTCAAGAGATTTTCTAGGTCTTAGAGAGTCTATTCCTCAGAATGGAACTAATGAGCATCAGAATATACTCAGCTTCAGTTTTGTTGTTTAATGCCAAAACATGCTACAAAGTACCAGCTCCACTTCCATTCCTATCTTTGCTGAGTTACCTCAAGCCTGAGTTTTGTGTAATTATTTTCTTTCTTTTCTTCATATTTGTAAGTATACATGCATTCTGAAATAAAATATACTTGTTTTGCTTGTTTTAGAATTTAATACAGTTTAAATTACACAGAATATTTTCTTTTGTGACTTTTGTGATTCATCCAGTATAGCTCTATTTCATTAATTTTCATTGCTATGGAATATTTCATTTTCTGGTTATAAAACAATTTACTTAATGATTCTATCATGAATGAACACTTGAATTGTTTCCTCTTTCAGATGATATAAATATTGTGGTGTCAAATATTCTTATATGTTTTTCTTGGACCACATGGGCATGAGCTTCTTTAGAATATACAATTAGAAGTGGAATTACTGGATATTAGAGCATGTTGTATTTTACTAGGAAAGACCAAGCTCTATTCCAAAAATGGTTGTGCCAATTCGTATTCCCAGCAGCCATGTATTGAGAGTTCTGGTTGCTCGATATTCATACCAATATCTGGAATTATAACTTTTGATTTTGTCAAAGTGTGCATGGAATCGATATTATTATGGTGTTAATTTGCATTTCCATATTATTAATACATGTGAGCACATTCAAATTTTCTATTTTGTAATATGTCTGTTCTACTGTTTCCCCCACTTTTCAAATGGTTTTGTCTTCGTTATTAAGGATTCCTGTGTCTGGGCATGGTGGCTCACACTTGTAATCACCACACTGGGAGTCTGAGGCAAGAGGATCACTTGATGCCAGGAGTTCGGGACCAGCCTGGCCAACGTGGTGAAACCCAGTCTCTACTACAAATACAAAAATTAGTCAGGAGTGGGTGACAGGTGTCTGTAATCCCAGCTACTTGGGAGGCTGAGGCATAAGATTCACTTGAACTTGGGAGGCAGAGGCTGCAGTGAGGCGAGAGCTGCAGTGATGCGAGAGCATGCCACTGCACTCTAGCCTGGGTGACGGAGTGAGACTCTGTCAAAAAAAGAAAAAAGGATTCCTAAGGTGTAGCTATGTGTTCTGAACACTAATTATTTGTTGGTTATATGTGTAGCAAGTACTTTTTCCCATCTTGTGTTTTTACTTAACTCTCATTATGATTTCTTTTGGTAAATTCCTTTTCATTAAAGTAGTCTAATTTGTCAATTTTCTTTGTGGAAAATATATTTTCTATCATATTAAGAAACCCTGCTCTATTCAGAAGACATAAAGATAGGCTACATTACCATATAAGTGCTTTTTAATTTTGCCTTTCAAATTTAGATCTTAATCCATCTAAAACTGACTTTTGTGTACACATAATGTAACGTACAGATTTTCTTTCTTTTCCCTCTACATTTATAAGCAACTGTTGAATTTTGTTTACTGAAGAGTCCATCCCTTCCCCACTGACTTTCCTTGGTTGTATATTTGTGTCCAGATACACAAGCATCTATTTTAGGGCTCTCTGTTCTGTTCCATTGATCTATTTATCTGTATTTGCATCAGTATGATACTGCCTGAGGAAGTATAGCTCTATATCAAGTCTTGATATCTGGTGGGGCAAGTCCCATTCTTGCTCTTTATCATGAAGAATGTCATGATCATTCAGAGGCCTTTGCACTTCCCTATCATTTTTAGAACAAGTATTTTTAGAACTTGAGTACTTACTCTAGTCAAACACACTTATGAATTCTGAGGATATGGTAGTGAACAAATCAGACCAACTTTGAGCCCATATAGACCTTGCAAACCATGGTTGAGGGAGAAAGAAAATAAATAAACACAGACATCTCAGGTGGTAATGACTGATATCATGTAAAATAAAGCAGGCTAAGGGGATTGGGACTTTGAGGTGGGATCTGGTTTGTTGTGTGTGTGTGTGTGTGTGTGTGTGTGTGTGTGTTTGTAAGGGAGGTCCATGAAGGCCTCTCTGAGAAAGAGACATTTGAGCACTGGTCAGGAAGATGTAAGAGAGTGAGCCACCCAGATATCAGATATGTGGTGGACGAAAGTTCCAGAAAGAGGAGGCTGCAAGGGAAAGCACAGAGAACCTGGCTGAAAGAGGCCATGTAAGTCCTTGTAGGTTATTGACTGAACATTGAATGCTTCTGTGCATCAGAAGGAAGGTCACTGGAGAATCTAAGCAGGGAACTGATATATGCAGCTTTTCAATGGAGGCCAAAGGGCAGTACTGTTGTCTTTTGATGCCTCTGGTGTTTGCAGTGATGAAACTGCTGCTATGTGTTAGCACAAATGGATGACTTACTTCCATTTCCAAGCTTTATTCTGCAACGAGAAATGGCCTTTTCCATGCTTCATAACATTCTAAGAATACACTGTCTGGATCTTTGGCATTTTCAGGCTGCCAGGTATATCATACATTATCCCAGTGAATCATGTGATTCAGCACCAGTTACCCACTAACAGTTGATCTCTGATTCTGAAGGGCTGAATAGTTATAGATGGAAACAATTTAAAGACATAAAATTCCATGCAGGCTGCAAGGACTGAGAAATGTAATCTAATGTTATACACACATAAGTGTGGTGGAAGCAGAGCTTAGATGAGCCTAAGCAAAGATAGACTTTTCTGTCTCACTATCAGCTTCATTAAGTCATTAGGAGTAGTTGGTCAGTCACTCACCAGAGCCTGGGAAGGATGTTTAGCCAGTGGAGCTTTGCCCCAAAGCTCTCCAGGCCCTCAGATCTCCTTCCCTCAGGCAGGGCTTTTGAACTGTGGCTTAAGCAAATCAACACCTAAACCCTTGGAAAATTTAAAGGGATCCCAAAGTTATCTTGTCCAAATTGCACTCAGTGGAGGACTTTCCTTTGTAGTATTGCCTTTCTGTCTCTTTCTATCCCTCTGTCTCTCTCTGTGCACACACAATATGCGTGTGTGTGTGTGTGTGTGTGTGTGCGCGCGCGCGTCTGCTAGAGAGAGAGAGAGAGTCTGTGTGATGAACTTCTCTCCCTTACTTGTTTAATTATCTCTTCTTTGATACTGAAATATCCATGAAGGCAAAATGTTGCCTTGTTCACCATTGTATCTCCAGTGCTTAGCACAGTGCTTGGTATCCACATGCTCAACAAATGGTTTTTGAATAATTAGGCTCTTCCTTATGCAAAAACTTGTAAGCAGCATTCCTTGATGAAAGCAGTCTTAGTTTTCTCAGGCTTCTGTAAAAAAATGCCACAGACTGGATGCTTAAACAAAAGAAATGTGTTTTCTCACAGTTCTGGAGGATGGAAGTTCGAGATCAGGGTGCCAGCATAGTTGAGTTCTGGTGAAGGCTATCCTCCTGACTTGCAGACAGGGCTTTAATATATGAATTTTGGGGGAACACAGACATTCAGTCCATAACACAAGTCCTCAGATGATTCATGGTCAAAGTAGTAGCAAATAAGCAGTGTTTCCGTTACTTGCTAAAAATTTAGTGCCATTTTAATTTCTGGTTCTACAGTAAGGAAAGCTGGACAAAGTGAAAACTCAACAATTAGACCTGTCAACATGGAAAACTGCTGTTTCCAAAACTGGAGAAACAGACAGGCAGATAGAGTGTACCATGACATACTGGAGTAGAAACCGCCACAGGGACCAGTGCCAGGGGAGGAAACCCTAAGGTGTAATTAACAAAATGCTGGAGGCTAGGCGAGGACAAGACTGAGAGTTAAAAACTCCAGGGGATCCAGTCATGGGGGATGGTTATGCTCTTGAAAGTTTTACCTCCAGGAGCTTGACCAGGTTCTCACAGTAAATATTGAAGGAAAATGCCCTTGTGCTTCTGGCAGGGGAAGAGGAAAAGGAACAATTTTGAAAAATGTTAGAGCACCCTGTTCTTACACATCCTGCCCTCAGGAGAAACTGTTTGATCAGAGCCTAACTTCTAGAGTTTTGTCAGAGCCTAACTGACCTGGCAGAAGGGAAATATCCAATTCCAGCCTGTTCTAGATATCCTGTCCCACTTAAGGGAGAAAGTGGAGAAAAAAATCTAAAAAACATCTCTGAAGTTCACACTCCAGAGGCACAGGCTCACTAAAAGACTGAGACCTAATCATAGGACGACAGGACACTTCCTCCTCTCCCACACTTCACCACTACATTACTAAAGGCCTATTTACAGTAGTTTCTTTTACCCAGTGCATCATGGCCAGCTATCAAGAAAAAATTACAAGACACATTAAAAGCCAAAAAACACCATTCAAAAAGATAGAGCAAATAACCAGAACTAGACTTAGATGTGGCAGGGATGTTGGAATTATCACACTGTGAGTTCAAAACAACTACGATTAATTTGCTAAGGGACCTAATGGAAGGATATGAACAGACACTTCTCAAAAGAAGACATTTATGTGGCCAAAAAACATTTGAAAATAAGCTCATCATCACTGGTCATTAGAGAAATGCAAATCAAAACCACATCATTTAAAAGTCAGGAAACAACAGATGCTTGAGAGGAGGTGGAGAAATAGGAACACTTTTACACTGTTGGTGGGAGTGTAAATTAGTTCAACCATTGTGGAAGACAGTGTGGCATTTTCTCAAGGACCTAGAAATAGAAATTCCATTTGACCCAGCAATCCCATTACTGGGTATATACCCAAAGGATTGGAAATCATTCTACTATAAAGACACGTGCACATGTATGTTTATTACAGCACTGTTCACAATAGCAAAGACTTGTAACCAACGCAAATGCCCGTCAATGTTAGACTAGACAAAGAAAATGTGGCATATATACACCATGGAATACTGTGCAGCCATAAAAAAGGATGAGTTCATGCCCTTTGTAGGGACATGGATGAAACTGGAAACCATCATTCTCAGTAAACTAACACAGTAACAGAAAACCAAACACCGCCTGTTCTTACTCATAAGTGGGAGCTGAACAATGAGAACACAAGGACACAGGGAGGGGAACATTACACACTGAGGCCTGTTGGGGGATGGGGTGATTAGGGGAGGGATAGCATTGGGAGAAATACCTAATGTAGATGACAGGTTGATGGGTGCAGCAAACCACTGTGGCATGTATATACCTATGTAACAAACCTGCACATTCTGCACATGTATCCCAGAACTTAAACTATAATAAAAAAAGAAAAAAGAATTCAAAACTGAACAGAACCTCCAAGAAATATGGGATTATGTAAAGAGATGAAACCTATGACTCTTTAGCATTTCTGAGAGAGAAGGAGAAAGATAAAGCAACTTGGAAAATATATTTAAGGACAGAGTCCATGAAAATTTCCCTAATCCTAGAGAGGTTGACATGCAAATTTGCTAGAGGTTGACATGCAAATTCAAGAAAGACAGAGAACCCCTGCTATATACTCTACAAAATGACCATCCCTGAGGCACATAATCATCAGATTCACCAAGGTCAGTGGGAAATAAAAAATTGTACAAGTAGCTGGAGAGAAGGGTCAGGTCACATATAAGGAAACATCACCTGGCTAGTAACAGACTTCTCGGCAGAAACTTTATAACCAGAAAAGATTGCGGACCTATTTTCAGTGTTCTTAAATAAAAGAAATTCCAACCCAGACTTTCATATACAGCTAAACTAAGTTTCATAAATGAATGAGAAATAAAATACTTCTCAAACAAGCAAGTGCTGAGGGAATTAAAAGACAGAGAATGAAAAGAGGGATAAGATGACAAAACCCCATCATCTGCTTTCTTCAAGAGAGCCATCTCACGTGTAATGACAACCACAGGCCCAAAGTAAAGGGATGGAGAAAGAGCAACCATGAAAATGAAAACAGAAAAGAGCAAGATTAATTATTCTTATATCAGATAAACAGACTTTAAACCTACAACAGTCAAGAAGGACAAGAAGGGCATTACATAATAATAAAGAGTACAACTCAACAAGAAGACTTAACTATCCTAAAAATATACACAATCAACATTAAAGCATCCAGATTCATAAAACAAGTTCTTTTTGACCTATAAAAAGACTTAGACAGGCAGACAATAACATTTGGAGACTTCAACACTCTACTGACAACATTAGACAGATCATTGAGGCAGAAAATGAACAAAGAAATTCTAGACTTAAATTAAACACTTGAGCAGTTGGACCTAATAGTCATCTAAAGAATATGCCACACAACAACCACAGAATATATGTTCTTTTCATCTGCGCGCAGAACATCTTTGAAGATTGAACATGTGGTCAGTCATAAAGCAAGTCTCAGTAAATTTTTAAAAAGTCAAATTTATACCAGACACACACTTGGATCACAGTGCAATAAAAATAGAAATCAATATCAAGCAGATCTCTCAAAACTACACAAATATATGGAAATTAAACAACTTGTTCCTGAAAAACTCCTGGATGAACAATGAAACTAAGGGAGAAATAAAAAATTCTTTGAAATTAATGAAAATAGGGACACAACTTATCAAAATCTGTGAGATGTATCTAAAGTAGTGTTAAGAGGAAAGTTTATAGTGCTAAGTGCTTTCATCAAGAAGGTAGAAAAATCTCAAATGAACAATCTAACTTTGTATCTAGAAAAAAAAAAAAAAAAAAAAAAAAAAACAATCCCAAAGCTGGCAGAAGAAAAGAAATAACTAAAATTAGAAAATAACTGAATGAAATTAAAACAAAAATATGCAGAAGTTCAATGAAATCAAGAGTTTGTTTTTGGAAAAAATAAACAAGATTGATAGACTGCTAGCTAGATTAACAAATGAAAAAAGAGAGAACTTGGAAAGTAGTGCAATCAGAAATGATAAAGATAACATTACAACAGATCCCTCAGAAATACAAAAGATTCCCAGAGACTACTATGAACAGCTCTATGCATACAAAATAAAAGATCTATGTTTGTTGGCCTCACGTATGTCTTCTTTTGTAAAGTGTCTGTTCATATCCTTTGCCCACTTTTGAATGGGCTTGTTAGTTTTTTTCTTGTAAATCTG
>NW_016108043.1:460884-471141 GCF_001604975.1 Cebus imitator
ATTGAATCAGTATAGAAAAAAACCCTACCAACCAATGAAATCCCTGGAACAGATGGATTCATAGCCCAATTCTACCAGATGTACAAAGAAGAACTGGTACCAATCCTACTGAAACCATTAAAATAAAGTCGAGGAGTAGAGACTCTTTCTTAACTCATTTTATGAAGCCAGCTTCAGCCTGATACCAAAATCTGACAGAGACACACGAAGAAAGAAAACTTCAGGCCAATATCCCTGTTGAATATAGATGCAAAAATCTTCAACAAAATACTAACAAACTGAATCCAGCAGCACATCAAAGTTAATATGCCATGATCAAGTAGGCTTTATTCCTGAGGTGCACAGCTGGATCAACATATGCAAATCAATGAATGTGATTCACCACATAAATAGAACTAAAGGCAAAACCATATGATCATCTCAATAGAAACAGGAAAATCGTTTGATAAAATCTGAAATCCCTTCATGATAAAAGCCATCAACAGACTAGGAATCAAAGGAACATCCCTCAAAATAGTCACAGCCATCCATGAAGAATCTACAGTCAACATCATACTGAATGGGCAAAGCTGGACCCATTCCCCTTGAGAACTGGCGCAAGATAAGGATGCCCTCTCTCACCAAGACAGACCACATTCTGGGCCATAAAACACCCTAACAAATTGAAAAGAATAGAAATCATTCAATGTCTGTTTTCACTAAATATGGAATTAAACTAGAAATTAATAACAGAAAGATAACTGGAAAATCCCAAAATACACGAAGATTAAACAAAAGGTAGTGCTGACAGAACACACACTCTTTTTCTCTAAAAGAAAGAATAGACAAAATAGTAGGCAAAAAAAGTAAGACAAAGCATATTGGTCTTCAGCAACCCCCTAGCAGTTCATTGCCTAAAGGAGTTTAGGCAATAACAGTCCTTCTCATCTAGTGATCTCATAAATTTTCCTTCTTTCAATTAAAACAGATATTGTGGTAAAATATTTATCAAATGCTTAATATTTGTCAGCCCCAGTGCTAAGACTCTCACTTGCATCACTTTATGTAACCATAACAACATCTCCAATAATGACTAGATGTCATTATTCCTGTTTTCCAGAAGGAAAAGAAAGGTACAAGAGGCTAGTGTCAGTGTCAGTTTCTGGTTTATATAGCAAGTTCTCAATAAGTAATAGCTACTATTATTGTTATTTTTATTGGTTTCTTATTGTGGACATACACCTAGGGAGGTATAGAGAAAGTGCTTTTGTAGTTCGGAGAATATGGTGATGAACTACCATGAGCAGTCATTGCACTGGTGATAAAAATGAGCAAGACAGTCTTCATTCTGTGTGTGTGTGTGTGTGTGTGTGTGTGTGTGTGTACGTGTGCATGTGTGTGTATGCCTGTTTATAAGAGAAGTAAGGCAAAATGTCATAACAATTATCATAGGGGCACAGAGAAGGAAATCAATTCCACGAAGGAGGTAGCATGTGAAGTGAGCTTGCAAAGAGAGTTAGGATTTATTCTGTATACAAAGGCCGAGTGCAGGGGACACTTGGGGAATGGCGGACTTTCTAGTGGCTCTGCTTTCCTGTTTCTTCCAACATTTGGTGCTAGTTTTAAGCTCTGGTCCCTTCCAGCTTCAGGACTGTTAAGATGACATCCCCTAGACCCCCTCTTCACTTATTTCCAACTTACTTTCATTTTGACCCAGTTGCCATAATCTAAACTCTCAGTTTTGTAATCTTGTCTTAAATTCTGTCTCTGGTCTTTTGGATTTCTTTTTGTTCTTGGCAATTCTGACAACATAGTGTCTGCTGTTTCCCCAGAGTCTTGGCTCATGCCTCTGGCCTTTATTACCAGCTTCTGCCTTGAGTCAGTAGAAACCTCTAATCTTTAATTTCAATTCTTCCCCTTCTCTTTACCTGTCTCTCTCCTCATTTGCTGCTTCCGGCTCCCTACCAAACATACAAACTATTTTGATGGATGCAGGAGAACAAAATAGAATAACAAATTTTACCTCCATTTCAGATTTTGACATGAGTCAAAGCAGTTTTCCCACTCCCACTTCTTCTTCAAGCCAAAGATCTTCAATCATTAATTGTCCCACTACATGTTTTGCAGCTACATTATCATCGACCTTATTGTCTTCTGGATGACTCTAGTTTCCCTGCAACATCCGCCCTCCAAACCTGAAGCTTACAAATGAGATAGAGTTAAAATTCACATATCTGAGTCACTTAACTAACTCTAAAAAAAACTACCCTCCTAAAAATGAACAAAATTTTGAGAAGGCAAAAATTCATACTTCAAGTAGGGAAGCTAATATATCCAACCCATCCTTGGATACCCATTTTCAGCATGGTCACTTGAAATTTTGGGGATTACATTAAAGAAGTTGTATTTTTTAGTTAGGAAACCCCAGGGTCATTACAAAGAGGTATGGGAGGTTATCAATACTTAATGACTCGATATATTCCTTTAATTGAAACTTTCGGTTACTTCTTTTGGTTTTTGTTTCTCTATCTCCTCTCTTTCTGTCTCTTTGTCTCTCTCTATCTCTTTATTTTTTCTCTCGCCTTTTCTCTCTTGCTTTAGTTATTCTAAATTATTTTCCTACAGGAATTAGCTTCTAGACTCCAAATGGAATTTTAAAAGAGTATGAATTTTTTTTTGTCCTGTACTTTCCATCCCTTTTACTTAGCAGGGAATATTGTTGCTACTCCTTCCATATACCCTTGACATTCATGCTAGAGTTCATCCTTAGTCGAGTCATGGATGTGCCAGAGACTTAATATCCTTAGAACCAGCCCTTAACCAACTACAGATTTCCTCACCCTTTAGTTGGGGTAACTATGAGGCATAGTCTTCAGTGTCTTCCAAAATTCAGTGGATTTAGTTCCAGTTGCCCACAGTGATATTGTCTTGATAACCCACTTCATTGACTTCCTTCCTCTTTCTCACTTATACACTCTATTGCTGGCATTTTCCTGAGATAATCTCCCAAATAAACTCCTGAATTCTTGATTAAGGGTCTGCTTTCAGGGGACAACCCAAACCAAGACAATATTTTCTATGGATTTTCCATGTCTCACAAAGATAAGATATTATGTGTGGGTTTAGCTCATTTCTTCCTTCATACTTTACATATATATCTAAAATTGTGGTGTTCAAGTTATTTATAATCAATTTTCTTTGATTTACTACTTTTTAAAAATTGAAAATGAAAAATATTAGCCCAAAATTACATTTTTAGTCAATTTAATAAATTCTTTCACACTATGGCCTCAAGACATACTCAAAATTAAACATGGTGCTTGCCTTTCAAGAGGCTTCCAGGCCAACAAGATTTGGACTTCTCAAGGCAATAAATGCATTGTCTTTAATCAATAGTCATTTGATGGTATAGCACAGCAGTTTTATGATCAGTGAGAATATCTAGGGTATACTGTCCCACATTTGTTCATTGTACACCACTTGAGAACTTCCTGTTTGGCAGCACAATGAAAATGCTCCGTGATGTAGTTTGGATGTGTGTCCTCTCCAAATCTCATATTGAAATGTGACTTCCAATGTTGGAGGTGGGGCCTGGTGGGGGTGTTGGATCATGGTGGGAGGTACTGGATCATAAGCCTCATAAATGGCTTAGCACCGTCCCCTTGGTGATAAGTGAATTCTTGCTCAGTTGGTTCATATGAGATCTGGTTGTTTAAAAGTCTGGGACCTCCCCTGCCTCACTCTCTTGCTCCTGCTCTTGTCATGTGACCTGCTGGCTCCCCATGGCCTGTTGCCATGATTGTAAGACTCTTGAGGCCCTCACCAGAAGCTAAGCAGATGCAGAACTATGAGACAATTAAACCTCTTTTTAAAAAATATAAACTATTCAACCTTAGCTATTCATTTATAGTGATGCAAGAACAGGCTAATTCATTCTATCTCCCTTAATCGTGATCTCAGTTTCAAAAATCAATGCATTTTTGACTAACCAAAATAAAGATCAGGCTGGGGGCTGTGGCTCATACCTGTAATCCCAGCACTTTGAGAGGCTGAGGCCAGTGGATCACTTGAGGTCATAAGTTCGAGACCAGCCTGGCCAACATAGTGAAACCCTGTCTCTACTACAAAAACAAAACCAAAATTAGCTGGGCATGGTGGCATGCACCTGTAGTCTCAGCTACCTGGGAGGCTGTGGCAGGAAAATTGCTTGAACCTGGGAGGCAGAGACTACAGTGAACAGAGATTGTGCCACTGCACTACAGCCTGGGCAACAGAGTGAGACTCCATCTAAAAAACAAAAAAGTGAAATAAAGATCAGTGCAAAGGAAAAGCTAGTCCATTTTACGATGATTTCCCATGTTTAAAGAGAAGATCAGAAAAAATGACCAGAATAGTCAAAATCCTAGAAGATAGTAAAGGAAATTTGGCTTTAAATTGCTTAAAAGTAACACGTGGGGCATTTTTGCCTTCAGCAGAAAACACATAAACAAGGCACATAACTGGTTAATGAACAAACAACTTTCATTGTAGCCAGGGACCAGGAAGTAGCAGTTTGTTTGGCAGTAAGTTTTTGGGAAATCAACTTGTGGACTGACAGCTGCATTATTCAGTATGAAAAGAATTTTCATGGAAAGCAAACACTCATCTATTTTCCCGCATTTGAAAACTGTTTTTGTTAGCGAAATAGTTTATTAACATTCCCCTAGAGAAAAGCATGCTACGCAAACTTCAAGAGTCAGACTTGCATTGCAAAATTCTTAAAAACATGCTCAAATGATGAAGATTAATCACCTTCATTCAATGACACAAGACAAAAGTCAGGCGAAGAAGAAAGCAAGAGGGGGAACAGAAGGAAAATCCAAGGGAAATTGAAGCTCACTATCACCTGACCTACCCATCTCAATTTATAGTGTTGCCTTTCCTCACCACTCTTTACTGCCCTAGATACCCCTAAAAACTTTTCAATCCAAATGCAGACCTATATACAGTAGGAATAACACTAAGGACCCAAACCTCACCCTTGGAAATGCAAGACTTTCAGTGCTCTGGGCATGTCACGATAGTTACCAAGCCTCCTACATAAGAGTTGTACCTGGGAGAACTGAGGCTCTTGGAGTCTCTGTGGGGGAAAAAATTGAGCTAATGTGCATGACAAATGAATATTCATGAGGGACATTTTGGACAGGTTGATGGGCAAAGCTAAAGGGAGATAACTAATGTACTTAATGGTACTGAATTATACCATTTAGAATGGTTAAAATGGTAAATTTTGTTATATATATTTTACCACAATAAAAGTATTTTAAAAAGCCATTTACAGAGTAATTTTGTGTTTACTGAATCTGATAAAAAAAATCAGGTCTTACATCTTTGATGGTTTTAGGTTTTTCCTTGTGTCATTGTTCTGTGGATTCATTTCTGTTGGATTTGTACAAAAGTATTGGTCCACAACAGATGAAAACTTAAAAGCAAAACAAACAAACAAAGCTACCCTGGACCTTCAGCACAGATACTTGGAGACACATTGTTCTATGGAATAGATTGTGTCCCCCATTAAGTTGATATGTTGAAGCCCTAACCCCCAGTGTGGCTGCATTTGGAGTAAGGAAGTTATTAAGGTTAAATGAGGTGATAAGGGTGAAGTCCTGATTCTATAGGATTAGTCTTCTATAAGAGGAGACCCCAGAGTGCCTATGTGCTCTCTCTCTTTACCTCTCTCTCTCTCTCATTCTGAAAGGATGCCCATACTTTGCTTAAGTTTTCTATTTTAAGTGTTGTTGCCCATACTCAACGACTTGGCAGTCCTGAGAATCTTCCCCCTCCCATTAGTTAACTGCAAAGGATACAATGAGAAAGTGGTAGTGCACAAGCGAAGAAGAGAGCCCTCACCTCACCATAAGCCTAATTGGCTAGCACCTTCACCTTGGACTCCCCAGCCTCTAGAACTGTGAGAAAATAAATGTCTGTTCTTTAAGCCATCAAGATGGTGGTATTTTCTTATGGCAGCCCAACATAACACACGCTGGCTTATATGATAATTGTGATATCACTGCTGCTGTCCTGTGATTTGCCTTCAACTCAAGAAAGCCATGTTGGAGATTGCGTGTGACAGAATAAAAGAGCAGCTCTTTTCTATAAGATTGAAAAAAAGTGTCTCCGAAGTGAAGAGTTTTCATGATGTCTTGGGTTTTAACTTCAGCTTTCATGGGGGGAAATAACTAGGATAAATTGAGAATATTCACAATGTTTTAAATAGGGAGAAGTATGCTGTTGAATAATAATGCCAATGCTAACTAGATTATAACAAATTGTAGTTTTTAAGAAGGCTTGTGAACCTCATTTGAACCAGAGTTCATAGAGGTTAAAACAGTGATCTTTTATTTAGGCTGAATGGAAAGCAAAATTATTATTGAAAAATTGGCTGCAATTCTAGGATAAAACATTTGTTATTACCTATCGCAATGACAGAAGAAAAGAACTTCTATTTTGATCAAAAGACTCGGGTAATAAAAAGAGATTTAATTTAACTCTACACTTTGTGTATTTGACACAAAATTGAATGTGAAAGTTCCTTCTTTTGGAGTGATTTTGTAGTGACACATTCAAACTTAAGAGAAGTGAGACCCTGGTGGCCCATGGAAATAAAAACGTATAATTCTTTGTCTGTGAGGTTCCATCAGAGTATGCCGAGTTGCTTCAAGGTTTTGAGTTTTGTCCATTAGTTTCTCCTTCTAACTTGATCCTTCCTGTGACTTGTTACAGGCATTTATAAGACTTGGTCTAGGATCAGGGGTAGAGTCTGCAGACAGAATATCGAGCATTCATGTCTCTGTTGAATAGCATTCAATTGTGTGTATGTATTTTTTATAATTTATGTATCCAATCTACCACTGGTGAATCTTTATATTGATTTCTTTATTCCTTTATTTATTGCTAATGCAAACACAATTCTATTTATATGATCATAAATGTGTCTTAGTACACATGTACAAGAGTTTTCTAGGGTATGTTCCTAGAAATATAATAAATTGGTAGTGGTACATTATGTGCATGTTTACTTTTAGTAGATAATACCGAAGAGTTTTCTAAAGTGAATGTTCAATAGAATGACCATTAATTCTTATTATTAATCTGTAAATTATCTTAGATTTCCTTGTATATCTTAGATTACCTTTTGGTTATTGTAGCTTTATAGTAAGTCTTAAAATTAGATAGGAGTCCTCCAACTTTGTTGCTCTTTCAAAAATGTTTGCCTATTCTAGATCTATGCATTTCCTTATAAACTTTAGAATTAGCTTATTAATTTCTACAAAAAGATTGCTGAAGTTTTGATAATTGTTTTAATAAATTTATAGATTTATTGGGGGTAAATTAAGCTCTTAATATTTTATCTTGTACATACCATAAATGGGATATATTCTATTGGTACTTTAATTAACTTACTGGGAAAACAAACAAACAAAAATCCCAGTATTTTCCTCAATTTGTGGCAAAGATGTGTACCTTGTGAGACTCTATTTGGTTCTGAAAACCCCAGGGTACTTTTTGAGGGCCAAGAAAGTGTGAGTGCTGGGCTTTCCCTTCCACTGTCTACACTATATAGTTATATTGGCAACTTGGAGCTAAAAAAGGACCAGAGTTAAGGATTTGTACCTGCACTGCATGCTGGTTTAGATTTCCTTTCCACAGACTTGCGAGGTTCAATTAAAATAAATTTGAGTGTCATGAAGAGCCTCTTAGTACTAATCTTACCCAGAACTATTCATTCTGTCCTTTATTTACTATAATGCTACAAAATACCCACTCAGTGAAGCAGGTGGCAAAAAATGTGCAGTGTCTATCTGGATGTGGTTTTCCATTTCTTAAAGTGCAGAAGAGAGGAACTTGGAAATAGGACTTGATTGGATGTTTGGTTGAATTCAGTGTCATCTACCACTGGGAACACACTGATCTCCCACTCAGTAACAAATTTTAGGACACCAATCAAATTTTTCCACGAGAAGGGCCTAATTGCAAAATATTGAAATGTCAATAGGAACACAGCTCAGCAATCATTCATTGATGTTACTGTTTGTATCCCCTCCAACCGACAGTGACACAATAGCTACTTGTTTACTTTCTGCCTTTGTTCTTTATCTGAACCTAACAAGCATTAGTCGTTAACTTCAAGTAGAAATTGTTCAAGCAGCAAAGATTCAACCCATCTTTTATAATGTAGCAGGTTTCAGCCTGGAGCTATTTTCTCATAAATAAGAGCAAGGCTTTTGTTTTATAGATAGGAAAGGTGCTATTCAATCCACACTAAAAGTTGTATCATTCTAGGAAGAGCAAAAAATGAGTAAGGGACTAGATATATTTGAGAATCCTCATGTGTCTGCAATTGTGCTATGGGCTGGGGATACACCAGTAAACAAGACAGATACAGCCTTCCTCTTCTCCCAGAACTTATAGGTCATGAGGAAAATAGGCAATGAACATATGTGAGGGACGCTAAAAGGGAAATTTAGCGTGTTTACCGAATAGTTCATAGGAAGTCGTAAGTCCCATAGTCTCCTCTAGCTTTGGCCACACTAATTAGCACCAAACTCATTGCATTAGTAAAGTGCCTAGGTTTAAGTCATCGTAACCAACTTACTGGATTACCTAAGGTAAGTCACTTAAGTTCTACTAGCCTCAGCTCTTTCCTCTATAACATAAGAGAAACTGCTTTCTGATCTATGAAGCACATATGTTAATGTAAAACCACATGATTTCTAGTCAGAGGTGTAACATTGAATAGGTTATGGCCTGTCAAGTTAAAATAAAGGCATATGGCTTTCTCCCAGTCCAAAGTTGCTACATGAGGGCTCTCTGCTGTGAGGTAGGGAGGGATTCTGAGCCATTAAGTTTATGGATACAGCCTCAAATATCTCAGTCTTGGCTTTAGAATAGGATCACCAAGGGAGCCTTTAAAAAATTCCAACGCCCGGTTATACCTCAGATTAGTTAAAACAGGGCCTGAGACTGGGCCCCAGAAAATAGTATTTTCCAAAATCTAAGTAATTCTAATCTGCAGCCAGAGTTGGAGAATCTGTCCCATGAGTAACAAAGTTCTTTATCTCTGACTGAGGGGTGTTGTGTCTTCTGCCAGCATCCATGAAACTGTGGCTTGCTGACTTGTCAGTCTGCAAGCAAGGTGAAATCTCAGATCCTGAACAGCTCTTGATAAGATGCTAAAAGAGAGGCTTTCATTGATTTCTGATGTTTCATTTTAGTGACTAGAGCCCCATTAGAATTATAGTCAGGTGGCCAGGCATGGTGGCTTACTCCTGCAATCCCAGCGCTTTGGGAGGCCAAGGTGGGTGGATCACTTGAGGCCAGGAGTTCATGACCAGCTTGGCCAACATGACAAAACCCCATCTCTACTAAAAATACAAAAATTACTTGGGCATGGTGGTATGAGCTTGTAATCCCAGCTACTCAGGAGGTTGAGGCAGGAGAATTTGCTTGAACCCAGGAGGTGGAGGTTGCAGTGAATCAAGATTGCACCACTGCACTCCAGCTTGGGCAACAGAGAAAGACTCTGATAAAAAAAAATTATACTCAGGTATTTCATTCCCCCTTTATTGACTATACAAAAGGAGAGCTTATTTTAATGGTAAACTAGAGGACTGAGGCCTGCCCATGGCCCAGCTCCATCCCAGTTTCTCTCTTGAGGACTTGTTTTGAGCAGGGAGTGGGAATTCTCCTTTTTCCCACAGGAAATTAATTTCCTGATCACGCCTACAGTGAATGGAAAAATCTATCTGCTTCTCAGTTTCATTTAGCAAGTCCTTTTGGCTGCTTCAAGCTGATCTCTAGCATTAATAAAAGTGATATTTGGGCTTCTAATGGTTTTTTCTTTATTATTCATAGCATAGCAAACAGCATGGGCTTCATGTTTGTGTTGGTTCCTTTTGCCCTAGAAATCTTATTGGGGGATCATGAAACAAGCTGGGTGAATGCTGCACATGCAGTAGGCTTATATCACAGATGAAAAACATCAAGTTTGGGAACTCCTATTTTTTATGATGGACTGCAAGCAAACTTGCTTCACCTTTGCCCCAGAGAGAGAGAGAGAGAGACAGTCTCTTTATTATACTACTTAGGAAACAAAGCTACTCCTTCCTCCAGAGAGACAGTACCTTCATCTTCCAAGGCTGTTGACTATACAATCTTCCTTGAAAAGATAGTCCGGGAAAAGGGTTGTCAGTGTCTCCACCTGCAAAGTGTGGAGAAATATGAGAGACCCATGGGAAA
>NW_016108043.1:471206-497990 GCF_001604975.1 Cebus imitator
GCAGATGGTTATGTTCATTTGGATTTAAATTTAACCCTGTGAAGCAAAACTGGAGGTAAGACTGTGACTATTGTGGTACCTTTCTAAAAAATATATCATTTGAGGCACATTGGATCTCCTTGATGTCTGGCAGCCTCCAACCCAAGATATTTATCTTATATCTGTCAAAGGTTTTGTTTTCTGGGAAGCAGATTCTCACATGAAATTTAGGGTGCAGGATATTTTTAAAGGGGTGCTCTTGGGATCAACACCTGTGGAAAAAAAGGGGAAGAAAGGGAAGGGAAAAGAAGGAAACAGAATTGGGCAAGGGGAAAGTTGACCTGCCACGCAGAACCAACCAGAGCCTTGGCTTACCTAACCAGGAGTTTTAGAACTAAAATGGCCCTTCAGGATTGTTTCCAATTGGGTCAAGGTGGCCAGATCCTGATATGATGCATAAATCCGTTATTATCTGGGTGTAGTCCTGGGAAGTGCATGACCTTGGGTGACAGGATTGTCTGTAGCCAAGGAAATTCCTGAAGAGAATGATAGCTGAAGACTCTCTCCTGGCCTCCAGAAACAGGGTAAGTCCTTCCTTGAAGTAGAGTCTGGGTTATACATCTTCTAGTGTTTACCATGATGTAAAGGTTGGAAAATAGCACTGAATTCACTGATTAATGGTGGTCATTTCTCTTACAGTAACATCTCTAAGTTTATGGACAGTTGACTGGACATTATATTACACAGTTATGAATGTCTTGTTAGTCTGGCAAAATCCAGAAGGAACTTAATGAGCTTACTGTATGGCAGGTGGCAGCTCAGGACACCGTTCTGCTAGGAGGGCCCATGCTTGGAGGCCTCCCATTTAGAAACTGGGCGAGTGGTAGGACTGTGCCAAACCTCAGAGGGGCCCATTTTTCCCATGAATTTGAGATTACGTGACTAATTTAATCCAGAACAGAATGAAACCGCTGGGTAAAACCAAAAGCAACTATCGCTTAGGCTAGAGTTGTAGTGTTTAGTTTTTCTTCTGATATTTTCTGCCTCTTCGAGTGAAAAAATATCTGGGTCAGGGGATGGTGGTGGTAGCTGATATCTGGCAATCCACATAATTGTCATTTTTATCCTATTTAGCTTCAACATTCTTACCATGACTTTCCTGTGCTGTTGTTTGGATGTCTGTATGGTTGATGTGCAACAAACATACATTGGTTGTATGAATTATAATAAATCTCTTATTTTTATCTTCATGCAGGAAAACTCTACTCTTGCTCCATTATAAGCATCTGGTATGTCTATGTAAGTAGAAAACAATTCCACAAAGAGAGTTTCTGATGATGCTAAATAATGCTGGTGGATTTTTTTCTGGATTAATATTATTAGATACTTAACACATAGCTGTGCATAAACTACTTGCATGTTGTATCTTAACTCCTTACAACAGCTTTGCAAAGTAAATAGTACTGCCGCCATCTTCTAAGTGAGGTTGTTTTCTGTCTTTGGTCATGAGGCTTGATAGGAATNTATTTTATATTGACAGCTTTAGTTCTATTATGAGACTTAAGAGTTTAGTGGGTGGTGAAAAAATGTAATCTCAGTTACTTTGGAGGTTCTCCCTCTTCCCAAGCATGTGTCTTATTTTAGTGGAAGAGAGTGATGGATGACAGTAAAGGCACTGTTGAGGAAGGAAGCATGAGCCTCCATGTAATCATCTATTCCTGCTGGATCTGCTGAGATATGCTTTTGTCTCCATGGTTTTTAGTTGTTAGTCCATACAAGATGCCCCATTTCACTTCATAGTCTTTCCAGGAGTCCTAGCTCTCAATGCCATATCTCAACTGCTCTTGGTTACCAAGCAAACATTGTATTTTTCTTGAGGCATCTGCCTGGACATCCCATGCAAAGTTTTTTTACTCTAGGGTCTTGCCACTTTACCTGCTTTTGCCTGGGAAAGGAGGGCAAGATTCCATTTGCTCTCACACTCCCCCAAATTGTCTTCTGGTTTCCGTCCTCCCTCTTCCTCCAATTGTCCCTCAGGTAAGGGCAGGTACAGGACTTAGAGACATTCTGCTTTCCAGAGAACAGTGCCAGACCCAATCTATAAGCTGTATTTGCTTCCTTACTGTTTCTTTCCTTATCAATGTCCCAAGGAATTGACAAGGAATCTTTTATTTTTTAAACATTACTTGTAATTACTTGTAAACATACAGAGTATGACTGATGGCAGCACTAAAGCTCACTTGAAGTTTTGGTTCTGAGCTGACCAGTCTGAGAAAGACCAGTCAATATGGTCTGTAATTTTCTTCAGGCATGGAATAGGCAGAGAGGTGAATTTAACTGGGATTGTGTTTTGCAATGCTGAGTGTACTGAATGTGCTGAGAAACGGGGAACTGAGGGAGTATGCAAAGGAGGGACTACAAGGATGGTTCGTGGACTTTCACCCGGAAAAAGAGAAATGAGGGGCTATAAATGGGTTGAAATGATGGAATGATCAATGAATTTATGCGCTTGATGGTAATAAGGTTCTAATAATACTGCGACTGTACTGGTCCTAGAACATTTGAGATAGAGAGATAGGAGGTGGTGATTAGAGGGGGGGATTCAAGAGGTTGAGAATATGACAGGTTGGTAGTAATTGATGACAAAGTCCACAGTGTAGCCAGATGTAACCTGGGGCATGAGGGACTAAAGAAAGCTGGAGGACTATCTTGTAAAAGGCGAGTTCAAGAGTCCTGGAGGGCAGGGTGTTGGAAAGATTATCTCTCTATCGATCTATTCTCTCTCTCTCTCTAGCTAGCTCTAAGAATTAAGACAGAAGTAGTTAGAGATTGTCAAAATAAGAAAGGAGGTAAAAATGATAGGGAGTGACCTATGGAGCTTACACTCCTATAGAGATAGAAAATAATGATCATGCTGAAAAAGTAAATTAGATAGACTGATGGAAGGTGAGGTGCATTGGATATGACGAGACACTGGGACGAGTTTACACCAGTAAATAGGGTAGTCAGTGGAGGATTCATTGAGATAATAACATCTGAGGAGAGACTTGAATGAGATGATGGAGCGGAGAGACTTGAATGAGATGATAGAGCGGATCAGATAACTATGAGGGGGAAGAGCATTCCTAGGGGACAGCCAGTGCAAAGGCCCTGAGGTGGCAGTGTGCCTGGCGTATCTGAGGAGCAGCAAGGAGACCAGTGTGAATAGAATGGAAAGAATGATGCGAGCATTACTACCCATAGATGTAGTGCTACCTATGTGGTTGATATAAGAATGCAAGGGTGGATTATATAAAAATTTAGATTTCATTTTGAGTGATATGATAACAATTGGAGACTTAGAGCAAAGAAGTGACCTGATCTGACTCATGGCTGCTGCATTAAGAACAGACTGTGTAGCAGGTGGCAACAAGAATGGAAGATTAAAGCATCTACAAGGACTGGGAGAATGGAAACTGGGAGAGGAATCGTAAACGTTTCAGGTTCTGAAGAGAACTGTTAGTGCATTGCACATCTTTCTTACCTACAACCTGCCCCTTAGAAAAGGAAGAGAAGGGGGATGTTTTTACCTTCAGCCCAAGTCAAAAGAGGACCTTAAGGAGACCGTTCAGAACTTAATAGGTAGCTCCTGTAATTTGGTGTTGTGTATACTGCAGACAGGTGCTTGGCTCTCACCTGAACCATCCAAGGGCTGGAAACAGTGACTGACTGGAGTCTTGTGGAAAAGTGAAGGAGAAATGCTGAGGTGGGAATCAGCCTGCACTTCTAGGGTTTGCTGGAATTAAGGACACCTAAGTATTTATCATGTACCAAATGGACCATGCTTGCAAGAGAGCTGGAGTAGAGTTGTCTTAGGCCCTGCCTCAAGGACTGCCAAGAAGGACAGAAACTAGGGAGTGAGCCACTGGGTTGCTGAGGGATATGAAAGGGACTCTAAGTTGTATAACTTGAACCAGAAATGTATTCACCTCATCAAGGAAACCGTAGATAAGAGACTTACAGTGATTTTGATGAGGGATTCTGTAAGAATTCCACAGCATCGTGCATCATGCATGTATGTATGTGAGCGGTTTTACAACAGTACCAGTCAAGAGCTGCATGGATCCTTTCAACCACTTCTCTCTGCCTTAATCAGTATCTGGAAAGGACAGAGACCATAGTTAGTTAGCAAGCTGGAGAGGATGGTCCAAAAAACAAACAAACAGACAAAAAAACCTTAAAAAGGGAAAGAGAAAAAAAGCCAACAATATGTCTTCTCTGACTGCAGACATCCTGCTTGCAACATAAAATTGAGGGAGAAGCCCTACTTGAAAGCAATTTTGGAGTATTGACTTCTACAAGTAATTGGACATTGCTAGTACTACATGGAGACTACTTATATTTCCTGAAAGCAACTTGAAAATTCCTGGAGTTGTTTTCATACAGAGGCAGGGGAAGATCTAGTCCTGCTAAGCAAATTTAAAGGGCGAATAAAGTGTCTCTCAACTTCAGCACTACTGACATTTTGACAGGAGTATTTGTTGTTGGGGGAGCTGTCTGGTGCATTGCAGGATATGTAGCAGCATCCCTGGTTTCTATGCGTTAGATGCTGGTAGCTCTCGCCTCCAGTTATAACAACCAAACCAATCTGCATACACTTCCACGTGTCCTTTAGGGGGCAAAATGGACTCTGTTGAGAAATGTTGAATAAATGGGAGGCAAAAGTAATATTGCCTCAGGATTATATGCTTATTGTTACACCAGCTAAAATTGCCTGGAAAAGCCCTCTTTTCTCCTTGGTTTCCTTGGGTTCCTGCTAACAGGCTTGATCCCTCTCTTTTTAGATGTACTTTTCACCTCTTCTCTGATCTGTTCTCCCCTCTTTCAGCCCCCCACCACTTCCTTTGAGGGGTATCCCCAGAAACTGAGATTTTCTCCTATTTTATTATGCAAAGCAATTGCATTCTCTTTGTCTCTTAGGAGCCCAGGAGGTTGGGGTAGTGCTTGTGTGCATATGTGTGTGCATTTGCGTGTGTGATTTGGGGAAGTGTGATGGGCATGTTATTGTCTTTAATTCAAAATACTTCATCAAGTTATTTTCTTAAACAGGGAGCCATAGCTATTGTAAAGCAATCCTCCAGCAGAAGCCACTGCAAATATTAGAAATTTTAAATAGGAAATCCTCCTCTGGCAACCTCCTCCCCCAGGCACACACAGAAATTTCGGAAAATGCAAGGGTAAATTCTAGAAAAGGGGCCCGATGCTCTGCTTTTAGAGTCGTTGTCCAGAAATATTTTACATAGCCAGTTAAAACTTTCACCTCTTACTGATAAAACATGTATATCAACCAGACTTGAAGAGATGTGAACTTTCCAAGGTACAAATCAGTGGATTGAAAGTCAAATAAAATCCTGTTAGATATATTACTGTCTTATGCTGATATACAGTGCACAGTTTTTACAATCCCACCTCATTTTGATTTCTGTCAATAAGAAAAAATTATTTTTAATGCCACACATTTAAGAAATATGTGGTATTAAAAATAACAGGCATTTTGGGGGCAGGATTTTGTGAGTTTTTCTAAAACAACTTTTTGAGAACTTATTGAGAGATATTTGTTTCAGTTGCCCTCTTTGTTTAATTAGAAATTTGTCTGTGGATAACATGAAGAAATATCTGAGGCAAACTCTTATCTAAAGACCAGGAAAACACCTTGTTTCTTAGGCTTTCATCGAAATAATATTAATAATTTCATTTTACATTCTGATATTGTGAGTTATACTTGCTATAAAATGTGCAAACTATCCTCTTTATATTTTTCAGATACTTTTTCATCCTATGATTCTTCCTTTCATCATCTGAGGCAAAAAGAAACCTCAAAGAAAGGTCTTTCAAACTCCAGGCTAGTATACTATGCTGAAGTTTATTTTGAATGTCTTCAGCCAAAAGTATTTTCATTTAAATCATACAACCCATTCTTTTTCTAACAGTAGATTTTAACCATCATAAAAATATTGTCTATTTGATTACTGTCTATTCATTTTTAAGGATTTTTTTTTGTGGCTGAATTGAATGGTCAGCCATGTGGCGAAAACACATTGGTATGTGTGTGAGTACATATATGTTGGGGGGAGGTGTGGGTGTGCACACCCACATATGTGCATGTTTTAATTTTATAACTTGTTCACTTCTTTCTGACTTCACTAGCCTAAAATGCAAAGAATAATATGTCAGAATCTTGTCTCAAAGTATAGCAATGCATAGTTAGATGTAAACTGGGCTCATACCTCCCAGTAAATCTAATCTGCCCCTTTTCCCCATCCCCAAATTCTTTAGAAATAAAATTAAAAATTTCTACTTATCAAAATATACTTTCTTTAAGTAAAGTGTAAAAGACAAAATTAAAGCTGGTTAAGATAATTGCCACACATATAATGGATAAAGGATTGATATCCAGTATATGTGAAGAAGTTCTATATATCAACATGGAAAAGACAAATAACCTAGTGAAAAAATTGGTTAAGAACACAAATGGGCATTTACAGAAAAGGAAACACATAAGGTGAATAAACATATAAAAAGATGTTCAACTTCATGAACAATCAGATCAATACAAATCAATGCTAGCTTTCATTATTTTTGAACTTTATATCTTTTACAAATATGTGATAAAACTACACAATTACACACATATTTATAACAAAAGATGGATAAATACATTATTCTAAATTAGGTTTATTCAGAGAGGAGGCAGAGTTATAAAATTTGGGAGCAATGCACAGTTAGATGTAAATTATTTGTGACATTCTAGGTTTTTGGTCTGTTAGTGTGCTCATTTGTGCTCATTACACCACTTCAAGAAAATAGATGATAGCTAGCTAGTTAGCTAGATAGAAAACTATGTTTGGACCAAAGATTTTGGTGAATTATAAGCCAAAGATAATGATGATTCTAATTCTGTGCAACTGGGGTACTTAAAACGGACTGTGGGGTGGGGGCGAGTTGTGGAGGAAAACCTTCTTAAAAGCAATTTTAAAAGCTTAAACTGTTGGCGGGCTTGTAAACTAAAGGAGCTTGCAATGGTCAGGATGGGAAAGGTTATGCTGCAATAACAAATCAACCTAAAATCCCAGTGACCTACTGCAACAAAGGATTATTCCTCACGTTCACAGTATGCCCATTGTGAATCTAGGTTTATAGGGACCCAGGTTAGATGTAGGACCCAGATTAGTGGGTGCCTATGAGTCTAGATTCACAATGGGTCGTAGCTGCACTGTCTAAAACACTGACTCCTTGATTGTCACAACAGGGAGAGAAAGCCCTGGAAGGTTTCAAACATAAAATTAAGTGCTTCAGTTTGAAAGTGATCTATGTTATTTATGCTCACAGTCCATGATTACAACTAGTCTTGTAACCTTGACGTAACTGCAAGTATAATTCTCTAGTATGCCCAGAAGGAAAGAAGAGCTAAATTTATGTAAGCACTAGAAGTCTTTACCACAGAGCCGTTTTCAACAGAGATACAATGGCAATGTTTTTATGTCTAGATGACAAAGTATGACAGACTGGGGTGGGGAACATGTTCTCTACTTCTGAATAGGATGCTTCTGTGTATTGAGGGGCCACAGAGAACCTAGCTCAGCTGTGCACTCTGGAGAGTTTTAAACTTTGGATATCTATAAAACATACCTACAGGAATTCCCAGGAATACTTACTTGGGCTAGGAATTGAATTAAAGAGAATGAAGATTTTGCATTCACCTCTACAAACAAGAATCAGAGAGAATTGAGTATTATTATTACTTTAAAAAAAACTTTTAAGTTCAGAGGTACATGTGCAGATTTGTTATATAGATAAACTTGATAAACATGTGTCATACAGGTTTGTTGTACATATTATTTCATCCCTCAGGTATTAAACCTAGTACCCAATAGATATTTTTCCTCATCTTCTCCCTCCTCCCACCCTCAGCCCTCTGGTAGGCCGCAGTGTGTGTTGATCCCCTCTATGTGTCCATGTGTTCTCATAATTTAGCTCCCACTTATAAGTGAGAACATGTAGTACTTGGTTTTCTGTTCCTGCATTAGTTTGTTGAGGATAATCGCCTCCAACTCCATCCATGTCCCAGTAAAGGACATGATCTCATTCTTTTTTATGACTGCATAGTATTCCATGGTATATTTGTACCACATTTTTTCTTTTTTTAATTATTATTATACTTTATGTTTAATTATTTATTATAATTAATATAATGTATTATAATTAATATAATATAATGTTTAATTATTATACTTATATTTAATTATTTATTATACTTTATGTTACTTTATACATGTGCAGAACGTGCAAGTTTTTATATAGGTATACACATCCCATGGTGGTTTACTGCACCCATCAACCCATCATCTACATTAGATATTTCTCCTAATGCTATTCCTCCCCTAGTCCCCCAACCTCCAACAGGTGCCAGTGTGTGATGTACCCCTTCCTGTGTCTCATTGTTCAATTCCCACTTATGAGTGAGAACATGTGGCTTTTGGTTTTCTGTTCTTGTGTTAGTTTTCTAAGAATGATGGTTTCCAGCTTCATCCATGTCCCTGCAACGGACATTAACTCATCTTTTTTATGACTGCATATATTCCATGGTGTATATGTGCCACATTTTCTTTATCCAGTCAATCACTGATGGGCAGTTGGATTTGTTCCAAGTCTTTGCTATTGTGAACAGTGCTGCAATAAACATATGTTGCACCACATTTTCTTTAACCAGATTTCCACTGATGGGCATTTAGACTGATTCCCTGTCTTTGCTATTGTGAACAATGCTGCAAGGAACATATGCATACATGTGTCTTTATAATAGAATAATTTATATTCCTTTAGGTATATACTTTGTGATGGGATTGCTGGGTTGCATGGCATTTCTGTCTCTAGGTCTTTGAGGAATTGCCACACCGTCTTCTACAATTGTTGAACTACTTGGTGGTTGAACTCCCACCCAAAGTGTCAAAACTTTCCTTTTTCTCTACAACTTCACTAGCATATGTTACTTGTAACAATTACCTTTTAATAGGCTTTTTAATAATAGCCATTCTGACTAGTGTGAGACGGCATCTCATTGTACTTTTGATTTGCTTTCTCTAATGATCAGTGATGTTGAGCTTTCTTTCATATGTTTGTTGGCCACATGAATGTCTTCTTTTGAGGAGTGCCTGTGCATGTTCTTTGCCCACTTTTTAATGGGGTTGTTTGGTTTCTTTCTTGTAAATTTGTTTAAGTTCTTTATAGATGCTGGATATTAGATCCTTGTCAGATGGATAGTTTGCAAAAATTTTCTCCCATTCTTTAGATTTTCTGTTTACTCTGTTAATAGTTTCTTTTGCTGTGCAGCTCTTTGGTATAATTATACCCCATTTTTCATTTTTTGCTTTGTTTGCAATTGCTTTTGACATCTTCATCATGAAATCTTTGCCTGTGCCTATGTCCTGAATGGTATTGCCTAGGTTTTTTTGTTTTGTTTTGTTTTTGTTTTTTAGTTTTGGGTTTCACATTTAAGTCTTTAATCCATCTCAGGTTGATTTTTGTATACAGTGTAAGGAAGGAGTCCTCTTTCAATTATTTGCATATGGCTAACCAGTTAGAGGATTATTATTACTAATGTGAGCACATTTGCATCACAGACAAATAAAACTCAGGTAAACACCTGTTAAATTCAGAACATTGCAAGTTGTCTGGGTGCTAGTGTTTGCTTTGGCCCACATTTCCCTTTTCTTGCCCTAGGAACAAATGTTAGAGCTACCTTTAATGTCACCAGGGTGTCTGTGCAATCCCTGAAACTTTTAAGGGACTAAGTTGAAGCAGTACTAGGAATTCATTGTGAAATCAGGACTCCTTTGTCTTGCTCATTTTCTTTTTTTCAGGGATCCTTTGACATTTTAGTAATTGCCATGCTATTTTCTTTGAACCTGCTTAAGAGTTGGACATGAGTTGTAAAGTATATTCTGGCAGAAGTCTCTGGCCATCAAAATCTCCTATGTGAGATATTTATTTGGCTTCTATCTGGGTGTACTGATGTGAAAATCTTATTTATCAGTTCTCTCCCTGCCTCTTTGGCAACTGGCTCCTGGGCAAAGCATAAGCTATGCTTACATGTGAGCCAGCTCAGAACATAAACAGTAAGATAGTTTCCTCAGTGAGTCTTCTGCAACTTAACCCCTAGAGTCACCCAATACAATCTAGTCCTTTTTTTCTCTCCCCCTTTCTAGAGAATCTGGGATTCTTGTTTGTTTCTTTTGTTTGTTTGTTTTCTTGCAGCCACAGCGTATTCTGCATTAAGAGGAGCTCTGCAGAGTGGGATGCTAGCCTCCAGATCTTTTCCAGGGAAACACAAGAATAAAACTCCCACCTAAAGAATATACAGCAAATGACTTCAGGAAAAGAGACAAGAGATAGGGAAAATAGCAAATATTGAGAAATTACAAAAATGGATGTTTTATCAGTTAGTTTTTATTCAGAGAAATAGAAACACTAGCAGATTATATACATATTATAAATAACATTTACATGTAAAATATGTATATATACATACAAAATGTACATATACATTTATAAATCTCTCTCTCTCTCTCTCTCTCTCTCACACACACACACACACACACACACACACACAGAGCCATATATGTATTTAAGGGATTTATTGCAGAGATCTGACTACACATACACACACACACACACACACACACACACACACACACACACACACAGCAGAGCCATACATATATTTAAGGGATTTATTGCCGAGATCTGACTTGACACAATCATGGGAGCTGGTCCACTTATTTTTTTAAGGCTGCTTTCTTTTTTTTTAATTGTACTTTAGGTTCTGGGGTACATGTGCAGATCATGCAGGATTGTTACATAGGTACACACACGGCAATGTGGCTTGCTGCCTCCATCCCCCCCCGTCACCTACATCTAGCAAGGCTGCTGTTTTTGCCTCTGATGTTGGAGCTTGACGCCTGCAGGGAGTTGGGAAGGAAAGATGGGCATGAGTGTGGGGAGATCACTAGCAGGCTGGAACCAACAGGCATGAGGTGGAACCTCACAAGGACAGAGGGAGACCCATGTCAGTTCTTGTTGTCACTGACCCTGGTGTGGGTGTCCTGAAAAAGCTGAAGTCCTTCATCACAGAGCTAAACACACACATTTGTCCCAAGTCAGAGAAGCTGGACAAGGACCCAGGGGAAGGTGGAGAAGTCACAGTTAATGGAGTGAATTTGCTGCTCAGAGACAATGTGTGTAAACTGTGAAATGGCTACTGCTTCTCTTCTGCTTCCCACCTCTCCTGAGACTCTCATGGCAACATTAAACAGAAATATGCAGGTAAGGGAAGTCTAGAAATGTAGTTCAGTCTAGCCAAGTTGACATATTACAACACCACCACAAATACATTCCTTGATATGAAATCTCTGGCTTTATTGATGGAAAGCACCAGAAGCGACCATGCCCTCAGGATCTTTTTTATTTCCCCCAGAAAACCTCAGAAAACATCCTTGAGCTTGTAGATCACCTAGGATTTTCTTTCGTAGGATTGTACTCTCAAGCCTGAAATGATGGCTGGCATTGAACAATAGGGTCTTCCTCTATCTTAGAACTGGTGATGCCTTTCTAGTTGGCTCTCTGCCACATATAAGAAAGATCACCTTTAGTTCAGATTAGCTCAGCTAACAATCTACGGAGCTTGCCTGTGTGCCAGGCACTGTGCTGGATGCTATGGGAGATGATGACAAACTAGGTCCTTGAAGAACTTACTGTCTAGTGGGAGAGATAGACACATAAATGGAAATAGCCATGCAATATGGACAATGACGAGGTAAAAGAATACAGGATGTGCTATGGGAGTGTGGAGAAGGGGCTATCCAGGGCTTGAGGTGGTCTTAAAGGATGAGTAGGAGTTAGCTAGGCAAAGAAAACTGCAAAGTGCCTAGCAGGCCAAGAGATGTCACAAGCAAAGGCCTTAAAGTTTGAATCAATAGGTATATGATGGAAATTCTTAGAAATTAAAGTACTTTAAAAGCTTGAAGTTGGTAATGAGGAGTGGCAGAAGATAAAGCCAAGTCATGGCAACTGCATCTGCTACACTAAGGAGCTTGCACTTTATTATTAGGAGACGCTAAGGTGTTATACCTCTACCAGTGAATGATATATTCAACAGGAAATTTTGCTGCAATAGTTGAAACAAAAAAGTTAATTGGTTTTCTGCAACAAAAAGCCTGGAGTAGGAAACCTGGGTTTGCTAAGGCAGCAAAACCGTATTATTCATTATGTGGGCTCTTTCATTTCCCTGCATTGAAATCCTTAGTATCATCCTCATTGCCCCAGGATGGCTGTGGCTGCACTTCTGTGGTTCTTATTCACATTCTGGAGGTGCTGAAAAGGGAAAGGAGACAGGGCATGGCCCTTTGGAGAGACTTAACCTTTGTATTAGAGAAGAGAATCCCTCCTCATGGCTTCTGGCTATAGCTCATTGGCCAGAATTTTGTCAGATGGCCTCACCAAGCTACTGGGAAGCTTGCACATGGGAGATTTCTGGCGTCCTAATGCCTGCCTTCACTCTTTCTCTTGCTGCATCATATGCTTTACCTTGAAGTAAAAGCCTTACGTAACTGTGCTCTGTTAACTCTGGTGAATCCTTTCAAGTATCTGAAGTTGAGGAATATTTGTAAAATCTGAACTTCTTACCATGGCCCTGAAAGCCTTCCTGATCTGGCCCGCCATCACCTCTCTGACTTCATCTCCTTCTACTTCATCTCCCTTTCTCATTCTGCGCCAGTCACCTCGAGACCCTTATTACACTGAAACATACCCAGCATGCTCCAGCCTCGTGTTTTGGCATTTTCTGTCTCCTCTATTTGGAGCTCTCTCTTTTAATTATCTACAGGGCTCCATTCTGCCCTTCTAAAAAATTCAGAAAGGCGTTTCCACACTGCACCTTTTAAAATATAAACTTACCCCCGTTACTTTTATTTCCCTTGCCCTTTTGTTCTGGCTCCCCAGACTAGAATATAAGAGGACATTTTGTCCACACCTACAGCAGTGCCTGGCACATAAGAAATGCTTAATAAATGATTGTTGAAGGGATAAACAAATAGATAAAGACAGAAGTGCAACTTCAACTGAGGTAGGAGGAGCAAACAACTCTTTTGTTTCCTGGGAAAGACTTCAAGAAAGAAAGCAGAATATTAAGAGAGACCAGAGTTAGGTGAAAAAGAAATGTGGCAAGCTAGGAAGGGAAGGAGATGGTTGAAAGTATGAGGTATTGAATCCCCACAGGAGAGGGCTCAGATCAGTAAACAGAGCTTTGTGTTGAATGTAAGCTGACAGGTTGAATCAACTCCTGATTGGTGTTTCCTTGGGTTTACCGAACATCTCAGTATGTTTCTAATTAGTCAGAAATGTTGTTAATGATCTGTGTGTATGTTGCATTGGTTTTTCTTAGATTGAACATTAGATCTGATTATGAATTTGATCTTTCCTTTAAAATAACCCCTATGCATGTAGCCTGAAAATTGATTTTGTAATGGGAGTCCCTGCTGAAAAGGAGGATGGAGAAACTTAGATCAATATAGACCATTGTGTTACCTGTTATCACAAAGGGATTCTTTCTTATCTTATGCTAGGAGGGGAGTGTGTGTGTGTGTGTGTGTGTGTGTGTGTATTGGGTAGAAATATGTTGAAAATGAAAAGAGTAAAACATACATAAAATATATAAAGCATATAACAATAAACACACTGTCTTACAGGTAAAAGCTATGATTTCACAGAAAGGTAATCTTGTACTTTAAAATATCAGATACATTTCATCAGGACAGAATCAATACACAATTGTAAAATAGTTTATCTCCAGGTTCTCAGAGTTCTTAAGGTGACCTGATAAGATCAGAAAGAGAATGAAAGAAGTTAATAAAATAATTTCCACCAAATATTAGGCACCTCTTTGGAAGTTTTGTTCTGTTTTCCTTGGACAGAAATATTTTTGTTTTGCTTCTTTGCTCATTTAATTAAACTACTTGTCTTTGAATTCATAGTATATGCGCTGAAACATACCCAACATACTCTAGCCTCGTATTTTGGCATTTTCTGTCTCCTCTATTTAGAACTCTGAATATGATGGAAATTTCAAAATGTACAGAAAAAATAATAGAGTGAAAAGGCAGACTCCTTATCACAATCCCTCCAGCCACACACACACACAGCCCCCCTCCTCAGAAAGAACCCTTATGACCAGGGTGAATATATTTCTGAACTTTGTCTTTTTCACGGAATAATTTACTTTCGAGATAATTTCATGTCAGAACATATCCTTGTGTCTCTCTTTTAAGGATTGCGTAGAAGATTATGAATTTTAGAAAGTTTTTCTTTACTCACCTCTGGAAGAGGAACCATCAATAGAATAATTAAGATCTCACAGGGAGAGATGCTTAAGTGTGTGACCTTCTTGGAAGCCCTCCAAAATTCCAGAAATAGGATTGCCAGATAAAATATCAACACTCCATTACATTGCAATTTCAGATAAACAGTGAATATTTTTTACTATGAGTATGTGTCATGCAATATTTGGGAAATACTTATACAAAAAATTACTTGTTGTTCATCTGAAATTTGATGAGACATACTTATATGAAACAATGATTTGTTTATCTGAAATTCAAATTTGACTGGGCATCCTGTATTTTAATTTCCTAAATTTGGCAACCCTATCTGGAAATCACTTACTTATTCATTTGTGAATAGAGCTGATCTTAACCTCAAACTCCACAATGAAGAGTTGGTGTCTGTTAAAGCAGGAAAATATTGCTCCTTAATAACATGGGGATGAAAACAACCTCAAACTTTAGGCTTCAATATTTCTCTTAATTGCTTCTCATAATCCACAAGAAAATAATACCTTCTGTAAAGTGTTTTAGATAATGCTGTGGAGTAAGACTGTTCAGCATATTGTCCTCAGCAATAAAAATTGCAATGTATTTTAGATGTATCTAAAATATTATAATCATACATTTGAACTTTGAGATGAATTAAATTTCAGGGCAACTTTACTTGTATTGCTGATGTAGCTTTTTCAAAATGAAGCATTGCTGTTAAAAAATTAGATCAGCTTGAAATTAAGCCAAGCTAAATGTCTAATTCACAAGTTAAATATCAACTGTGTAAAATTCATATTTTGTTTCCCTATGAAGCTCTTTGGGGAATTAAAAATCAGTGCAATGCAATGCATAACAGACTATCTTTAGCTTGTTTTCCCCAGACTCAAATAGATGCACAGTCTTCTCTAATGTCACCAGCTCTGGTTTCTCACTTTATTCCTACTCATGGGTATCCTCCCAGGACATCCTCCTTACTAGCCTGGTGTTCTTTCTTATCTAAATCCAATAACACCCCAGTAGCTCCATCTGATTTGGAAGCAGTAACTCTTCTGTGGCCCAGCAATGCCTTCTGGAATGAGTGTGGAGCTTACAAGTTTGCCCTTGGTTTGTGAGTCTACTGATGGAATCTTATTTCTCTTCATCTTAATAAAATAAGATCCCAAGGATCTTGGCAGGTATTGTCTGAATTTGGAAGGTACCATGTATTAAAGAAAAGTAGCCTTAAATATGTTTTATGTACTGTTTTAAACAAAAGGCATGTGTACCACTCAGTCAATCCTAGTTCACAGAGAAAGAAGAGCACAGTTATTCATTCCACACACAGTGTCTCCTTTTAATATTACATTTTGAGGAGTAAGTAAATGACACGCATGCATAAGTATTGAAGGGTGGGAATTTAGTGTTCACAGCTTCCTGCACAATGTATAGAAAGTGAAAATAAGATGAATCAATGGATGGCTAGACATGTAATAAACTAAATAAAACAGAATATTAATGGGAGACTATAGGTAGTGGATATACAGTATACAGGTATTTGCTGTAATAGTCTTTTTAATTTTTTCATGTTTGAATGTTTTCACAATAAAATACTGAGAAAAAATTTTTGTATGTTGATTTTGTATCCTGCAACTTTACTGAATTTGTTTATCAGTTCTAATAATTTTCTGGTGGAGTCTTTAGGTTATTCCAAATATAAGAAAAAATTTTTTGAGATGTGCACCAAAGTACTAGAGAGACTGGCACACTCGAGAGACATTTATAGAGAGTCATTTTGGGAAGTTGCTTCACTTTTCTATGCCTTGTTTTTTCCTTCTGTAAAATTCTACTGCATAGGATATGTATTCCATTAACTAATCTCTGTAAAGTACTTTTCACAGTGCCTGGTTCATGATGCTCACTATGTTAGCTATTAGCAGTAGTGGTATGGACAGGTTGATGTCTTAGTCTGTTCAGGCTGCTATAACAAAATACCTTAGGCCGGGTAATTTATAACAGCAAAAATTTATTGTTTGTAGTTTTGGAAGGCAGTAAGCCCAAGATCAAATATCTATTAAGGGCTTGCTTTCTGTTTCGTAGACAATATCTTGTTGCTGTGTCCTCACATGGTAGAAAGGGCAAGCAAGCTCCTTTGCACCTCCTTCTTTTATAAGGGCCTTAATCTCATTCATGGGCTCTGCCCTCATGACCTAACCACCTCTTAAAAGCCCCACATCTTAATACCATTGCATTGGAGATTTAGTTTCAACAAACGAATTTTGGGAAGGCACAAACGTTTAGACCATGGAAGTTGATCTATGAGATGCATCATGGCTCAAAATGAAGATGAAGATGCATCAGGGAAGGCTTCCAAATAAGATGACTTGAAGTTGGCATCGAATGATGTGATGGAAATAAATTAATGGAAAGAGGTTCAGCATGAGTAGTAAATGACAAAAAAAGGAAGGAAATGGAAATAAGAGGATGAGAGAATAAAATATAGAAGCAAGACATGCATGGGGGACATGGAGTAGGCTGGCCTGGCTGGTGTTTTGGAGATAGGACTAGACTCTACAAACTCATTTGGATCTAAAATAGTTATGTTGTGTTCCTTGTAATATTAGACTCAAAAGTTCAAACTGAGTAAGAAAAGAAGCTCCAAATGTAATTGGGAACTACCCTCATTTTGGAAGACAGGGTATGAGGCTTGAATAAGTTCTTCCTCTGTCTGTCGTCCAAGGTGGAAAAAAAAAAAAAAAGAAAAAAAAGAAAGAGTACACATAGGAATAAACATACGCTGGATGGAAATCAGTTTCATGATTTTTCCAAAATTTAAAAAAGTTCCCTTTAAAAAACTGTTGTCTTTTTTTCTCTGCACCCTGAACACCATTGCCCTTCTCTGTCTCTCTCTCTCTCTCTCTTTTTTCTAGTTTGACTTCTTATAGTTACTAGGTACAAAAACAAGGCTTCCCTTCTTATCTGGGGCAGAGTACCCTTTCTCCCTGCAGAGAGGAGCTAATTTTTAAAAATTCTATGATACCTTGAAATCACTGGAGATGGAAGGGGCTGACAGAGACATACTTCAGAGCCTGATGTACATGCAGAGAAGCCTGATGAGGCCTCAAAGCCTTGTTCTGCCTCCTTGTCAGAATAGCTACATATTTGCAGTGGTGGCAGGAGATAGCAATGATGAGAGTGTTGCACCAACCCTTGGTTGACCAACTCAGACTCCATTCACTGTTTAAGACAGATTGAATTTGGAAATCTAATTTCCATTTGGGGCAAATCCTCTAGAATACAAATATTGTAATAGATCCTGAAAATAAGATGACTTTGCTACTAAAAATATACCTGTCTGCTTTCCTGAAACCTTTTGCAGCTCAACATACCCAGCCATATTTCTGTACCCAAATAAGATGACTTAAACTTGGCAAAGGATGTTTGTGACCAGGTGCAGTGGCTGATGCCTGTAATCCCAGCACTTTGGGGGGCCAAGGCTGGTGGGTCATCTGAGGTCAGGAGTTCGAGACCAGCCTGGCCAACACTGTGAAACCCCGTCTCTACTAAAAATACAAAAACTAGCGGTCATGGTGGCGCATGCCTGTAATCTCTACTACTCGGGAGGCTGAGGCAGGAGAATTACTTGAACCAGGGAGGTGGAGGTTGCAGTGAGCCGAGATCATGCCACTGTACTCCAGCCTGGGTGACACAGTGAGACTCCATCTCAAAAAATAAAAAAGAAAAAGAAAAAAGATGTTTGCTAGCCTGTTATTACAATGAGAGATTCATCAACATTTCTTCTGTGGCACTCTAAGCAAGGTGTTTGTTTACCTTGTGAATATAAGGAACATGATGCTCCTAGGTCTATGAATAATGTTTTATAATGAAGTCCAAGGCTGTATCCTTTTGTATTCCTTTGAAGTTTGACAAATATAACCTTGAGTGTCTTTCACAATAGGCCTGTGCAAGTTTTTTAAAAGTACAAATAAAGCATGAATAAAGAAATGCTTTCTTCTACCTTATTGAGAGACCATTCTGTATACACATGCATATTATTTTTGGCCTGAATTGACAGTGAGCTCTAGATGCATCCAGAGAAGAAACAAAGACTATCATTGTTCCAAAGAATGAAAAAAAGAATTAATTTCTAGCAATTGTATCTTCCAGAAAGTCTATAATGCATCATTAAATAGACAATAAATGGTGGAAATTTACTATGTTTTCCCATTAATCATTCCGTAACTCATCTAGACTGAATGATCCATTGGAATGTGACTCATTAAGGGCAGTCTTAGATTCCTATATAGGAGAAGTCTCATTCTTCTACTTCCAGCAATTTCTTTTGTGACAAATGAAACATAAATTGTCAAAGTGGAGAAGATAGAGCCCAAAGACAGTTCTTGCAAGTCCCAGTATCCAAAATGAAACTCCAGAGGAGCTTCCATCTTATACAAGGTCTGAGATTGACTTGAGATCCCCAGTTGTGCAGAGAATCTATGTGGATCCCTGCAAATTACAGCAGAAGAGAGCAAGTAAGTCCTGCTCTTTTGTCTTGATCCATTCCAGTCCAAGATAATGCTGGTTGAGTGGTGCAGAAGTAGAGATCTTTTGAGCCAGGTTGCAGAGGATCTTTTGCAGGGGGAACTTTTGAACTTTTCCCCCTGATTCAAGCTTTCTCCCAAACATTACATATTTTGTTTTAGTGTGAGAGTTTAGGGGACACTATTTCTAATCCTTCTTGTGTGGATAGTGTGTAAATTTGTTGGATTCTACCTGAAGAATTGACTCCCAGCCTCTTTCGCATAATCATGAGGCAGGTCTAGTCCTGCTTAGTCTCTAGTCAAGGTCAGAAAGCCCATGACCAAATTGTCAGGTCAAAGAAACAATTACCTGGATCTGGAGTCATGTTTCAAGACTGGATTGGAAACAATGAGATTAAGATTTAGTGTAAAGATGAGGAACTAAGGTTATAAGCATAGAAGATACAGGAGTAGATGGGAAGGTATCAAGGATTGTGGCTCGTGGATTTATGTGAAGACAGTTACAAGGAAACCCACTTGGTAGAAGGGAAGTATTAGAGTCAGGCATTGCCATAATAAGCAGAATGGGTTGAATTATGTGTCTCCTTTGGAGAATTAACTGTAATAACACCTCTATAGTAATCACGATGATGACAATGATGATACCAAAGTCCATGGCAGCTTCTTACGCTTAGTTGGAAAATAGTAAGCACTCCATAACTTGAATCCGTAAGCCAGTCAATGGCATCATTTGAATACTTTTTAAAGTGTTTTATTTATCATTCAAAAGAATACAGAGCAACTGTGATTTTTATCTTGATGAGACTAAGACAATAACTGGTAGGACATTTGTAGTGTGCCCACAAAGCATGAAAGACTCCATCTAGTTCCAGGTCTACTGAGAACTTTGCAATGTTTAGCTGTAGTTAATGGGCTTGTAACACTGCATAAGTAGGTGTTTGATATATGGGTTGATGATAAGACATTCCTTATGTGCCTTTTCAGATATTTTCTGTCTCAAGTGTCTCAGGGCCTCTGGCCAGTTGTTCCTGCCAACCATTTACTTCATGCCCACAGTGCCTCTCTATTGACTCCTATCTGGGGCTTTCTTATTGATACAGAGGTGGGAGATACCACAAGCCATGCAGGCAACATGGTACAATGTCCACATATGTGCAGCCTATCACATGAAAGTCTGGTAAAGTTAATGTTTCATAGGTCAAATTTGACCAGTGGGAATCAGAATCATCTCCTTTCCTCTTCCCAAATGACCTTTCTGAAGTTTACCCTGAGGGAGATCAGCAAAAATGGCAGCCTGCTCTTTCCTCTGGGAGCTCTGTCCCAGAGGAGCACCGATCTGGTGCTGGCTGGAACGCTCCTGCATGAGGCGTCTGAAGACAGAGACTCCTGTTGGGGGGTTTCGCCTAGCCAGGAGGAGCAGGATCAGGGATCCGCTGAAATAAGCAGTCTGGCTTCTCCTTGGCAGAGCAGGTGTGCAGTGCTGGAGGGAGTTCCCCTAGTCCGGGCTGCCCTGACTCTCCAGAGCCAGCAGGCAGAAAAGACTAAGACCGCTGATCCAGGATACCACAGCCGCCCCTCCTCCTAGGGGCGCCTCTCAGGATATCAGAGTTCTGTTCATAAACCCCTGGCTGGGGATACTGAAATCCCCACATGGAGTCCCTGCCTGGTGAGGATGACTGGATCAGGCCGCGCTTAAAGAAGTAGTCTGGCCACAAACTGACGCAGATGCTATCCTGCGCTGTGGGGAATTGCTCCCTGTCCAAATCACCCAGTCTCATTGGTACCAATAGCAGGGAAAAATGGCCTGCTGGAGCTGCAGTGATGGTGGCTGTCCCTTCCCCTTGGGAACTCAGTCTTTTTAGGCAGTCTCCAGCCTGTTCCTACGACGGACGGGAATTCCAAGCCAGTGGATTTCAGCTTATGGGGTTCCGTGGGAATGAGCCCACTTGCCTCCCTGGCTTCAGCCCCATTCCCAGGGAGTGGACAGATCTTCTGCCTTACTGGAGTTCCCAGAGCCAGAGTTTGCAAATACTCCTCTGTCTCAGTGCCTGCTTGAGTGGCCGCCGAACTGAACAGGCACTTTGATCTGCACAGCACTGTGCTTGGGACCCAAGGCCCTGGTGCCATGAGTTCATGAGGGGACCCTCTGATCAGTGGGTTGCAAGGATCCATGGGAAAAGCCTGGTTTCCAGGGAGGGGTAATACAATCCTTCACCTCCTCCCTTGGCTGTGGGAGGGAGCTCCCTTTGCCCCATTCAGCTCTTGGTTGCACCCTTGCTCCACCCTGCTTTTCCTCGCTCTCCGTGGGTCACGCCAACCACCTAGTCCCAACAAGACAACCTTGGTACCTCAACTGAAGATGCAAAATTCACTTGTCATTTTTGTCCTTTTCACTGGAAGCCACAGAGCAGAGCTGTTTCTATTCGGCCATCTTGGCTGCTCCACATTCTTTTCATATTCTTACTGGCTTGTCTTGATTTGTCCATTTTGCAGTTAACTGGGATTATGTAATTCAATATATTTTTATATATTGAAAATAAGGAGAGCTAGTTTAGGAACAAGACAATTACCAAAAGACAAACTTGAACTCTTTTCAGTAAATGGCATAGCTGAATTTTGGTTTGCTCAAAGGCAGAGAGTCCCTCATTGGCGTATGTGCATTACTATGTAATCACACATACATAAATGGCTCTGAATGGAAAGGGAAACATGTATGGCAACGTTGGAATGTAGCCACTGCAGGCAGGCAAAGGATAATGAAGTAGTAGGAAGAGCCGTGGAACAGAAAGACATGGAAATTCAGAAAATGCATTCATTTTCATTTTAAAGAGGTTACTTGTATGAATGGGGATAATATATTGAGAGTAACTTAATTAACTTTGAAGTAACGGAAATGTTTAATGAATGTTTTGGCATAATCAGAATTGATTGAGGAAGCCTTCTCTCATGAAAATTTCTTGGGAAATCATAGCATATCCTTAACAAATAAATGAAATATCATAGAAAAGAATCATCTAATCATGGAGATTTTTAGTGCAATTATTGAGTAACACCCTGTGAAGGCTCTGAGAAAAATATTTCTCTCTGACAAGAAATATATTTTGTCATTTCCAAAGAACTCTGGAAATGGAGTTCCTGCCATGAGACTAATCTTAAAGGAAGAAGAGATGAAATGTGTAAAGAGTCAATGAAAACAAGGCAGCAACAATTGCATTTAATTTGAAGTATTTTACATTGATTAAAAAAGTGGGATATGATACTATAAGTTTGAGTAAAATTAGGGTAAAGTTTCCTGGGAAACAATGTAGATGCAATCTACTCTTAAATAAGTTTTTTATTTTAATTTTTGTGGGTATATAGTAGATGTATATATTTCTGGGGTATACGAGATGTTTTGATATAGGCATGCAATGTGTAATAATTACATCATGTAAAATGGAGTATCCATCTCTTCAAGTCTTTATCCTTTATGTTACAAACAATCCACTTTTACTCTTTTAGTGAGTTTAAAATGTATAATTAAATCATTACTTACTACAGTTACCTTGTTGTGCTATCAAATAGTAAGTCTTACTCGTTTTCTCTAAATATTTTTATTTTACAAATTAACCATCCCTAAGCCGCACTACCCGTCCCAGCCCCTGGTACCTATCCTTTTACTCTCTATCTCCATGAGTTCGATTGTTTTGATTTTTAGATCCCACAAATAAGTGAGAATATGCGATATTTGTCTTTCTGTGCCTGGCTTATTTCACTTAACATAATTACCTCCAGTGCATCCATGTTGTTGCAAATGACAGGATCTCATTCTTTTTTATGCCTGAATAGCCCTTCATTGTGCACAAATACCACATTTTCTTTATCCATTCATCTGTTGATGGACACTTAGATTACTTCCAAATCTTGGCTATTGTGAATAGTTGCAACAAATATGGGAGTGCAGATATCTCTTTGAAATACTGATCTTTTTAAGGGTATATACCCAATGGGATTGCTGGATTGTATGGCAGTTCTATTTTTAGTTTTTTGAGGAACCTCCAAATGGTTTCCCATAGTGGTTGTACTAATTTAATTTCCACCAACAGTGTACGAGGGTTCCCTTTTCCTCATGTCCTCATCAGCATTTATTATTGCCTGTCTTTTGGATATAAGCCATTTGAACTGGGGTGAGATGATATCTCATTGTAGTCTTTTTTTTCACATAATTTTCTAAAAATCTTACATATTATAGAAAAAGGCATTAATCAGTAAACCAAGGAAGAAAGACCATCAAAATTGGGCAAACTAGGCCAAAATTTTAGCCCAATTCATATATTCTTTTCAGACTCAGGTGTTACAAACCAAGTCAAATACACTTTCAATGTTTCATAGCCTAGAATAAATTGAAATCTTAAAATTGCATTTTTCACTTAGTTTCTCATGTGTGTACAACAAAGTATTTTTATAAGCCATATGACATATGATATCACAGATTGAATGCAGGAGATATGAGGCTCTAGCTGTGTTCTATTAGCCTCTATTAGTTCTATTAGCAAATCCCTATTGTCAAAGAAATTTACAAAAAAGTTAAAACAATGCAACTCTCCTCACTAATTATTTTTTAAAATATGATTTGTTTTCATTAAATGTGTTATTTAGGTTAGCATGTAATCTGTTCATTATTTCTATTTTTCAAAAGGACCAAATATTTTAAAGATTTCTTAATTTTCATTTCTAATATGACAAATGCTGATCAATATAACTTGCTTAAACAAAAGCTCTTTAGGTGTCCTTAAAATTTTTTTTTAATGTAAAGGGATCCTGAGACCAAAGGGTTTGAGAATACTTCCATTAGGATAAAAGTACTCTCTTTTGCCTTGAGAAACAAAGCACATAAATAATTACATTCCTCTATCACCAATGTTCATAGTATAGTCTCAACCAGCCATATTAATTATAATTTTTTTTAAGACAAGCTCTCACTCTGTCACTTGAGCTGGAGTGCACTAGCACAATCATAGCTCACTGCAGCCTTGAACTCCTGGGCTCAAGCTATCCTCCCTCCTCAACTTCCCAAGCAACTAGGACTACAGGCACGTACCATCACACTCATCTAATTTTTTATTTTTTGTAAAGACAGGGTCTTATTGTGTTGCCCAAGCTGTAGTTATAACTTTTAATCAAAGTAGTTAACCTCTATTTCATACAGAAAATTGGATAAAGGTAGATAATTGAAAACTGTTTCTGTTTGTTTGTTTTTGTTTTTGTTTTTGAGATGGAGTCTTGCTCTGTTGCTCAGGCTACTGTTTAATATAAAGGAGTATTTTAATAGACTAGCAAAGTTCATGAACACACGTAACACAACTTTCTACAACCACACACATCCCTTTTACAACACAAAGTGGCAAACATGAACACATTCATTAAATGACCCCAAGATTTAGATTCTTTACAGCATATAAAAGGATAAGCCAAAACATAGAAACAATACAATATTTAGTAATCAAAATCTCAGAATTGCATCCTAGAAATTATTTATGTATCCAATAATTACTCACCAATTAGCTTAATATTAATTCAAGATTTTAAGCTATCTAAAAAATTTTAAGATTTAAGAAAAAAAATTTTAGATTTAAGAAATCTAAAAAATTGTTTAAAATTGGCAGACCCAGTTTCATTCTTCTACATGTGGCTAGCCAATTATCCCAGCACTATTTGTTGAATAGAGGGTCCTTTCCTCACTTTATATTTTGTTTGCTTTGTTGAAGATCAGTTGACTGTAAGTATTTAGCTTTATTTCTGGGTTCTCTATTCTGTTCCATTGTTCTATATGCCTATTTTTATACTAGTACCATGCTGTTTTGGTGACTATGGCCTTACAGTATAGTTTGAAGTCAGGTAATGAGATATCTCCAGATTTGTTCTTTGTCCTTAGTCTTTCTTTGGCTATGTGGACTCTTTTTTGGTTCCATATGAATTTCAGGATTTTTTTTTGTGGTTGTGTGAAGGATGATGGTGGTATTTTGATGGGAATTGCATTGAATTTGTAGATTGCTTTTGGCATTATGGTTGCTTTCATAATATTGATTCTACCCATCCATGAGCATGGGATGGATTTCCATTTGTTTGTGCCATCTATGATTTCTTTCAGCAGTGTTTTGTAGTTTTCCTTGTAGGGGTCTTTCACATCTTTGCTTAAGTATATTCTAACTATTTTTTTTCTTTTTTGTAGCTATTGTAAAAGAGGTCGAGTTCTTGATTTGATTCTTGGCTTGGTTGCTGTCGGCGTATAGCAGGGCCACTGTGTACATTAATTTTGTATCCTGAAACTTTGCTGAATTCATTTACCAGTTCTAGGAGATTTTTGGATAAGTCTTAGGGTTTTCTAGGTATACAGTCATGTTATCAGCAAACAGCAACAGTTTGACAGTTTGACAGTTTTACCAATTTGGATGTCCTTTATTTCTTTCTCTTTTCTGATGGCTCTGAGTAGGACTTCTAGTACTGTGTTGAATAGGAGTGGTAAAAGCATCCTTGTCTTGTTCCAGTTCTCAGAGAATTCTTTCAACTATCCCCCATTCAGTATAATGTTGGCTGTTGGTTTGTTATAGATGGCTTTTATTACCTTAAAATATGTCACTTTTATGCCAATTCTACTGAGGTTTTTAATCATAAATATATGCTGGATTTTGTCAAATGCTTTTTCTGCATCTATTGAGATGATCATGTGATTTTTGTTTTTAATTCTGTTTATGTGGTGTATCACATTCATTGACTTGCAGATGTTAAACCATCCCCACATCCCTGGTATGAAACCCACTTGGTCATGGTGAAGTATCTTTTTGGTATGCTGTTGGATTTGGTTAGCTAGCATTTTGTTGAAGATTTTTGCATCTATGATTATCAAGGATATTGGTCTGTAGTTTCCTTTTTTTGTTATGTCTTTTCCTGTTCTTGGTATTAGGATGATACTGGCTCCATAGAATTATTTAAGGAGGATTCCCTCTTTCTCTGTCTTTTGGAATAATGTCAATAGAATTGGTACCAATTCTTCTTTGAATGTCTGACAGAATTCAGCTGTGAATCTGTCTTCTGTCTAGTCCTGGACTTTTTTTTGTTGGTAACTTTTTAATTACCATTTCAAACTCGCTACCTGTCATAGATCTGTTCAAAGTTTCTATTTCTTCCTGGTTTAATCTAGGAGGGTTGTATACATCCAGGAATTTGTTCATCTCCTCTAGGTTTTCTAGTTTATTCATGTAAAGCTGTTCATAGTAGCCTCAAATGATCTTTTGTATTTCTGTGGTATGTCACTATTATTGTTCAGTTCAAAGAATTTGAAAATTTTCCTTTTGATTTCATTGTTGACCCAACAATCATTCAAAAACAGGTTATATAATTTCCATGTATTTGCATGGTTTTGAAAGTTCCTTTTGAAGTTGATTTTTAATTTTATTCCACTGTGATTTGAGAGAGTACTTGCTATAATTTTAATTTTCTTAAATTTGTTGAGACTTGTTTTGGCCTATCATATGGTTTATCTTGGAGAATGTTCCAGGTGCTGGTGAATAGAATGCACATTCTGCAGTTATTAGGTAGAATGTTCTGTAAATATCTGTTAAGTCCATTTGTTCCATGGTATAGTTTAAGTCCACTGTTTCTTTGTTGCCTTTTTGTTTTGATGACCTGTCTAGTGCTGTCAGTGGAGTATTGAAGTCTCCCACCATTATTGTGTTGCTGTTTATCTCATTTCTTAGGTCTAGCAGTCATTGTTTTACAAATTTGGGAGCTCCAGTGTTAGGTGCACATATATTTAGTATTATGACTTTCCCTGTTGGACTAGCCTTTTTATCATTACATAGTGTCCTTCTTTGTCTTCCTTTTTTTTTTTTTTTTTTTTTTTT
>NW_016108043.1:498150-512297 GCF_001604975.1 Cebus imitator
TTTTTGTATTTTTAGTAGAGATGGGTTTTGCTGTGTTGCCCAAGCTGGTCTTGAACTCTTGGACTCAAGCAATCCATCTACCTTGGCCTCGCAGAGAGCTGGGATTATAAGCATGAGCCACTGCACCTTTTTTTGACTGCTGTTGCTTTAAAGTTTATTTTGTCTGATATAAGAATAGCTACTCCTGCTCGCTTTTGGTGTCCATTTGCATGGAACATCTTTTCATCCCTTTACCCTAAGTTTATGTGAGTCCTTATCTGTCAGATGAGCCTCTTGAAGACAGCAGATACTTGGTTGGTGAATTCTTATCCATTCTGCCATTTTGTTTCTTTTAAGTGGAGTATTTAGGCCATTTACATTCAATCTAAGTATTGAGATGTGAGATCCTATCCTATTCATCATGGTATTTGTTGCCTGAATATCTTTTTTTTTTTTCTAATTGTGTTGTTATTTTATAAGTCTTGTGAGATTTATGCTTTAAGGAGACTCTATTTTGGTGTATTTCAGGGATTTGTTTCAAGGTTTAGAGCTCTTTTTAGTGGTTCTTGTAGTACTGGCTTGGTAGTGGTGAATTCTTTCAGCATTTGTTTGTCTGAAAAAGACTGCATCTTTCCTTCATTTATGAAGCTACGTTTTGCTGGACACAAAATTCTTGACTGATAATTGTTTTGTTTTAGGAGGCCAAAGATGGGACCCCAATCCCTTCTGGCTTGTAGGGTTTCTGCTGAGAAAGCTGCTGTTAATCTAATAGGTTTTCCTTGATAGGTTTACCTGATGCTTTTGCTTCACAGCTCTTAAGATGCTTTCCTTCATCTTGACTTTAGATAACCTGAAGACTGTGCTTAGGTGATGATCTTTTTTGTGATGAATTTCCTAGGTGTTCCTCGAGCTTCTTGTATTTGGATGTTTAGATTTCTAGCAAGGCTGGGGACGTTTTCCTCAATTATTCCTTAAAATATATTTCAAAACTTTCAGATGTCTCTTCTTCCTTAGGAACACCAATTATTTTGGGGTTTGGTTGTTTAACATAAGCCAAAATTTCTTGGAGGCTTTGTTCATTTTTTTTTTTTTTTTTTTCTTTTGTCCTTGTCTGTGTCAGATTGGGTTAATTTGAAAGCCTTGTCTTCAAGCTCTGAAGTTCTTTCTTCTACTTGTTGGATTCTATTGCTAAGACTTTCCAGTGCATTTTGCAATTTTCTAAGCATGTCCTTCATTTCCAGAAGTTGTGATTGTTTTTTATTTCTACTATCTGTTTCATTGGGGATTTTTCCATTCATATCCTGTGTCATTCTTTTTCTTTAAGTTTTACTTCATCTTTCCCCAATGCCTCCTTGATTGGCTTAATATTTGACCTTCTTAATTCTTTTCCTGGCAATTCAGAGATTTCATCTTGGTTTGGTTCCACTGTTGGTGAGCTAGAGTGATCTTCTGGGGGTGTGAAAGAACCTTATTTTGTCATATAACAAGAATTGCTTTTCTGGTTCCTTCTCATTTGGGTAGACTATGTCAGAGGAAAGATCTGGAGCTCAAGGGCTGCTGTTCAGATTTTTTTTTTTTTTTTTTTTTTTTTTTTTTGGTCTCACAGAGATGCTCCCTTGATGTGGTGCTCTCCCCTTTCCCCTAAGGAAAGGGCATTCTGAGATCTAAACTGCAGTGCTTGTTATTTCTCTTCCAGATCTACTCACCCAGCAGAGCTCCAGTTTCTGGGCTGGTACTGGGAAGTGTCTGTAGAGAGTCCTGTGTTGTGATCCATCTTCAGGCCTCTCAGCTGTGGATATTAAGTACCTGCTCTGATGGAGGTAGCAGGGAAGTGAAGCGGACTCTGTGAAAGTCCTTGGTTGTATTGTATTTTCATTAAGTGTATTGGTTTTGTGTTGGTTGGCTAGAGGCCAACCAACACAAGAGTGCTTCAGCTGCAGTTGTACAGGGAGGATACAAACTTGCCCTAGGGTGCCCTTTGGATAAGTATTTAGGTATCTCAGGTGGTGGGCAGGGCCATAGAGTTCCCAAGGGATAATGTCCTTTGTCTTCAGAGTTCCTTGGTTATTTCACAGAGCCTGCAATGGCAATCCACCTCCTTTAAAGAGTCTGTGAATTCTCTCGGCTTTCCTAGTATGCTCCTGCAGTAGCAAAAGTTCATGATGTGGGTCTCCACACACTGCTCTGTCCATCCGAGTGGAAGCTGCAAATTAGTCCTGCCTCCTATCCACCATTTTCCACTGACACCAGCCTGTATTTTTTATCTCACTGTAGTTTCTATTTGCATTTCTATGATGATCAATTATGTTGAACAACTGTTCATATGACTGTTTGCCATTTGCATGTCTTCTTTTGAGAAATGTCTATTCAAATCTTTTGCCCATTTTTAAAATCGGATTTTTAGAATTTTTCTTATAGAGTTGTTTGAGCTCCTTATATTTTCTGGTTATCAATCCCTTGTCAGATGGGTAGTTTGCAGTGATTTACTTTTGAATGTTATATCTTCTTACATAGATTGGTAAATAAGAGTAACACTTTTTGTTTTTTTAATAGCAAGAGAAAAAAATCATGACTACATACTAACTAAAGATCCTTTCATGAGCCACTAGCCTCTAATACTCATGGCTGCTGTGAAGTTTTTCCCGATTTGAAATTCTGTAGTTGTCCTGCCATCGCATTCAGGATAAAATGTGAATATTTGGCATGGCATATATTGCCCTGGATGGTCAAGTCCCTTCCTGTCCTTCACCATTTCTTCCTTACACTGTGTTGTTCCTGTTGTCTGGAATCTTTTGTGCTGCTGCTTCCCTTCACGAACACTTTCATCTCTCAAGACTAACCTCACTTGTAGATTTTCATGATCTTGGTTTTGAGTTATCTACTGAATTGTTGGTTTTTCTTTTCATTCATCTTTGAAATAAATTATTTTTCAACTCTCAAGAGGCAAGATGCTTTTGATTTGTTTGAACTTACACTACTGCTTTCTAGTTGTTAAACTTATATTCTAATAAAGATGACATTCTTGTGATCAATCTCATTGTTTTTAATTTTGATACTTCCTACATTATGAGAATTATTTAAAAAGCATTATTATAAATTATGCATTTATTAAAATTATAATTTAGAGTAATAGGTTCAGGCCAAAAACCCCAATAGTCATTCTTGACTCTTTTTTTTCCTCTTACACTTTGCATACCAGATACTCAGAATTCTGCTCTTCTTGCTTTCAAAATATATCTAGAATCTAACCATTTATGTTACCTCCACCTGAGTCCAATCCTACATCAGGCCAGACCCTTGTGGTAGCATCACAACAGGGCACTCTGCTTTTGGTTTTGATAGTGAGGCTCTTGTTCATGAAACAGCCATGAATTGGTTGGATGGCAAGTCATCCCTGGACTCCAAACCTTCAGTAGTCTGTCATCTCATTCTCCATCAAAGCTCAAGCCTCTAAAATGCCACCGAGGCCACAGTCACCCACTGTTCTACCCCTATCTCCCTACAGTGGTGTCAGCCCCTACAGGAGGTGAGCTTCTGCCTGATTCTCCCAGTCTGTAATGATTTCTCTGATATTCCTAAGGATCTCTCCTTCACTTCCTTCAGGCCTTTGCTCAACGCCTGCCTTCTCACTGAAGACATTTCTGAGCATACTTTTTAAAATTGCAAACTCAGCCCCCAAACACAAATGGAACTGCTCTCAGCCCCCGCTTTCCTGGCTTATTCTTCCTCATTTTTGCGTATTGTTGTCTTTCATGCTTAACATTGTACTCAATCATTTTCTTATTGCTAGATGCCCCACTTTGGAATATATACCTCTCAAGGGCAAGGGCTTTTTTTTTTCTTTCCCTTCTGTTCACTAGTATATCTCCTGAGATTAAATAGTACCTGGTAATGTTATTGGCACTCAAAATATTTGTTCAATAAAGGAGTAAAAAATAAATGAAAGAAACGAATTCAGTGACATAAAGACATTCTCATAATACAATGATAAGTAAAAATGTTGGATTTAATTTTTTAAATTTTTTATTTTTTAGTTATTGAAGTACTTTTGATTTTTATTAAAGTGCATACAGTTTTTTTGTAAAAAAAAAAATTAAGGAACCTTTAGTTAAGAAAGATTACTTCATGCACTAAGAAGAGACATCACTGGGTTAAACATTTCATTAGGTGACTGTCTTTGGATAACCTACATTAAAGGTTTGATGATAAAATTTTATTTCTAGTACAAGACTAATTCTGCTTATTACTAACAGGCGTAAATCTAGGAATAGGCTAGAAGGAATAGTTAATAATTATTATCTTGAAATGGTACATTATTTTGTATTTTGTGTGTTTTCATAATTTTCTATAATGAACATTGTAACTCCACAATCAAGAAAAAAACAATTCTTTTAAAGAAAATGTTAATAGTATAAAAATAATTTCAAACAAATTCTTCTTACCTTCATGATACCAGGTCATGGACTGGGCTGCCTTAACATCTCTTTCTCACTCCCATCCCTCACTCCTTCCTTCCATTCCTTTTTCTTCTGCTCTAACATTATGAGTAATTTGGCCAAAACCCACAAATCATTAGCTCTGTTGATGCTACAGGGTCCATGCACTAAGGGAGTCATTTTTTAGGTTTTCAGGGAATTGAGAATTCCCTTGTAAAAGTCATTTGAATGTTTTTTTTGGAAGATCCATTTTATTCCCACTGTATATTATGAATTAATTTTAGTTATGTAGGTGCTAAAATTAGTCCTGCCTCCCATCCACCATTTTCTACTGACACCAGCCTGTATTTTTTATCTCATTGTTTTTTCTATTTGCATTTCTATGATGATCAATGATGTTGAACAACAGTTATGAGATGCCTGCTTGCTCATTCTTTAAAAATTTAGTTTAAATCTGGACGTTAGTTCTTAGAATTATCTGATTTCAATAAGTATTTTATTCATATTTATGTTCTCCCAATATGAACTAAAGGAACACAAGTAAGATGTGAATATGTTAGGTGCTAAACATGGCTTATAGTCTTTTCCTCTCTCTGCTGATTCTGTTCCTAGAGTCAGAGAAAAAAAAAACAAAACCCAGTAACCTAGCATTTGGCCTTTTTATATTAAAAAAAACTCATAAATAATTTTGATCGAAAAGGGTTTTTAAAATGTGTGAGTCCTCTTATTGTTAATGCAGCATTATTGTTGATGTAGCTGTCAGTTATGGAGACAGGTTTAATTTTAGATCATTGATTCACAACTGCAGGTTATTTTGCCCCCAAAGGATATTTGGCAATGTCCAGAGAAATTTTTGGTTGGCACAATTAGGGAACAAGATTGCTACTGGCATCTAGTGGGTAGAGGCCAGTGATATTGCTAAATAGCCTGCAGTGTACAGAATATTCCACAACAAATAATTATTGGGCCTAAAATGTCAGTGGTACTGAGGTGGGGAAACTTTGTAATCTACATGGAGAGTAGTTGAATGCAGGCATGGAAAACGCTCGCCACTCAAAAAATCCCAATCAAAGAGGTCCTAGTCTTAGGCCATTTTCTGAGCCAATGACCTCATCCTTGCTTTAGCTTGTTTGCTTTTTTGTTTAACGGTAGGAGAAAGTTTGTAGTCACATCCCAGTTGGGTGTTATAGTTGAATAAATGCTTTGTCATCTGAAGGTTCAGTTTGGCTAGCAGAGTTATCCATCACATTGCAATATCATCTCACACATTCATTGCTCTGGACTGCCTGAGCAATGCTGGAGGCTAAGAAAAGCTGCTGGTGACCTGAGCAAATACCTACAGAAAGAAAACTCAATCAAGCCAGCTGCTTAGGCCTGAGGAGGGCATTGCTCTGCACAGTTTTTTTCTGAGACAAATGAAGAAAGGAGTTGAAGGCATTTTAAGGAGGGAAAGAGGGGAGAAGTAACCTGGGCATGCAGTGTAGTCCCAAAAGGCAGATACTGGACCTCTCTCTGCCTCATTGTTCTCATCCTTCCAGGCTTTCTCCATCTCTTTTTCTGTTTCCACTTCTCTTATCTCTACCAGCCCCATCATGGTGTTTAAAAATTTGTAATTATGAGGGTACAATGATTTTTAAAGATTAGTTAGAATAATTATTAAATGACATTAAACATTCTTTGTTTTTGCCTTTTCATTTGTTTTTCAAACACTGTGTTTATTTTCATGGTTTATTGGAAAACAACAAGGTTTTAAAAATTATCAAATTTAAATCAAAATTACCTTTTAGAAATCTAAATATCCCAGACTACCCCAGCCTGAGAAGAAGCATGTGGTCACATTTATCGTAATATACAAATATTTTCTGTTCTTTCTAGATCTTAGATGTTCTCCAAAAGCTCTCCTAATTATGTGCTCTAGTTAGTTGGGCATGTTTTACATGTGTCAAGGGACAAAGCTGACCCTGATTGGCTCTGGCTTCATCATGGCTATCTGTTCCAGTCATGGCCACTCTGGATTTCATGTGCTCTGCAGCTCCTCAGCTGGGCTGCTGCCGCTGGTTTCCAGTGTTGAAGTAAAATGAATGCCTTTTCCACCTGTCTCCATCGAACTTGGCTCAGAGACAGCCCAGTCTTTCATCAACACAACTCTTTTGGCTTTTGTGCCCAATGCCCCTCTCTGGTGAGGCTCGAAAGCAGCCCATTTGGCCAGGTGTGTATTTGGATAAGAGAGTACAGAAAGAAAGGAATGGGAGAGAAACATCTCTTTATCTTTCCACTGACATTTTTCACCTCTTCCAGAGGTCACTCTATCACACATAGATTACCACCTTAGCAAAAAGAAAAAGAAAAAAAGAAAAACAAGCACTGCTCCCAAAGCATATGAACCCATGAAAAGAGATACTTTGCAGATGGACATCAGCCGTCTAAATATTCTTACTAATAGGATGGCCACACTCCAAAATTCCTGGGGGATACAATTTACATTGTAGTTTATGCAAATGGCATCCCTGGAGTTTTGCAGTGCATGGCCCCAGTAGTTATATGCTGTGGACTTGTTTACTAAATCATCTAAATTCCAGTATTGATCCAGTTGACAAACCAGTAAAATACTATTCGTAGATACAGACCTAAAATGGTTAAGAATTTAGTATGGCAAAAGTCAAGACTAAATCATACACAAATATTGGCCAGAGCTTCATTGCAAGTTCTTACTTCAATATCTGCTGAATATTACCCGAAGATTGACTTCTAGGAATATATATCCTGATTGGATTTTGTGACATCTTGGCTATAACTTAACTATGATCCTAACAGATTTGTTGAACAGCTCTAGTATATCTCTAGTTTTTATGCTTTATCTTCTGAAGAATTATTCTTCTCAGAGTTAATACTTTGAAGCACAGAATATGTGCTTCTGCTATCATCTTTCTGGACAACCGCATGATCTGTTGACAAGCATTAGCTTGCTTGCCCCTCCTTAATCCCCAAGATTAAACTGAATCTGGGGCTTGAAGTGTAACATTTGCTTTGCCTACATTTCAGTTGAAGTTCAAGAGTAGAAAGTGAAATAACATGCCAGAAGACTGTTGATAGGTGTCATATTTCTGGCTCTGTCTTCAATTTAAGGCCTATACGATGATAGAAGTACGAATTTAGGACTGGGAAAAGAAGAAATTTGGACTCACCACAAGAATGTCAATCAGCTAGATATCTTGACAGATTGACATGTTATCTTGAATGAAAGCATAGTTGATGGATATTCTAACATAGGATTGAGCTCCCTAACCACAGTCTAATCTCATTTTAGGCCTTAAATGTCTTCCAGAAATTTGTTTTGTCAAACATATTTGTAGTTTGTATTGTATTTTATTACTGACTTAAGCATATATACACAAAACAATGTGTAAGAAGAAAAATTCACAGAGGCAGCTTCAGTATTCCAATGAAGAATATTTTCCTTTAGCTGGTAGAGGGGTATGTCCATCTCTCAAACTGATAATCTAGTGTGTAGTATCCACATAGTATGTGATGGCCTTTAAAAGTATTCAAAAAGTATTAAAAAAAAACTTAGACTCAGTGGTACATGTGCAAGTTTGTTACATGGGTATATTACATAATAGTGGGATTGGGCTTCTAGAGTAGCCATTGTCCAAATATTGAACAATGTACCCCATAGGCAGTTTTTCAACCCTCAATCTCCCAACCCTCTTCCATTTTGTGGTCCCCAGTGTTACTTCCATTTTTATAAACTTGTGTACCCATTCATTAGCTCCCACTTATGAGAACATGTGATATTTGACTTTCTGTTTCTATGTTATTTCACTTAGGATTATGGCCTTCAGCTCTATCCATGTTGCTGCAAAAGGACATGATTTCATTCTTTTTTATGGATGCATAGTATTCCATGGTGTGGAACACATGTATCACATTTTCCTTATCACTCACTTTAAAGTCTCTGGACCGTGTAAAATATCACACTGACTATGCCACTTTTTTTTTTTTTTTTTTAATAAAGGTGACCACAAACTAATACAAACCTTCTAGAGATTTTATTTTTTGTTTCACTTAACAGTAATAGGCTAAATCTTTACTTTCAGTTCCCTAATCCCACCCATGCTCTGTCTCATGAGGCTCTTCATATATATATTCCTCTCTCTGTTTGGAAGATTCCTTATCTCATCTCCACTCCATCACCCCACCAGCTGCTGGCCTAACTTCCCCTGAGAAGTCTTTTTTGATTCTTCATCACTGGATTAGAAACTCTTACAATTCCAAAACATCCTGAATTAACCCTTTTTGTAGTGCCTTTGATGCTAATTTGTAATGGTTTATTTCCTTTCTGTCTCCCCAGCAGATTTCAAGTTTCTCGAGGGTGGGGACATTAACCCTCTCTCATTCATTGCTGTCTGCCCAGCTGTAGTCTAATGTTGGGAGCATACAAATACCTTGATAAATGTTTATTGAATGAAGACTTAAATAATTCATTGGCCAGCTATCCATAGCTATTTCTTATACCTAATGCCGAATTGCCAATTGAAAATACACCTCCTTCCTTCCATTTTTCTCATCAAGTGAATATTTGAGACATTTTATCAGGGACGCAGAAAGATGTCTTTTAGTTTGCATTATGTTAGTATGGCAATGGTCCTCCAAAGAGCCTGCTTTATTCAAAACAACACATACTCATATTGGATGACTCTCTTGATCTTGAACCTGTAAGTGGAAACTGTACTTAAGTTATGTGCAGACCAATATAAGCATGTACTTGAATTTTGTGTTAACCCTAGATCTGATAATAGAGACACTTGAAGCCTTTTATAAATAAAAAACATGTTAATAAATATATATTTACTAAAATTTCCTCTTTCCATTTTATTGACTATGTGGCTGAAGTATGACTAATTTAATCTCTAGTGGTAAGCAAATGAATCATTTTGGCTGTAACAGAGCACTAACAGTCTTACCATCTTGGCTAATTTTTGGTATTCTGAGTTCTTAATTGTATAACAAAACAATTACACTGTGACTCAACCATTTAAAAAGAAAAAAATTAAACCAACATTCTTAGAGTAATTCTATTAAAGAATGAAAAATGGCTTGCTATTAGTTAGAAAAGATCTTACTTTAAGGAATGAAGAGAGAAAAAGAAATCCTTTTAGGATCCGATTCAATGTTTTCAGAAACAAGATGGATTTCCTTTCAACACGTTGGAATAAAAATGGAGTTCTTTCTAAAATCATGACAAGTTTTATCTATAGGTATGAAATTTTAAATAGGAAGAGTAATAGCAAGGGATGTGCCTTTATCCAGTAACACAGAGATAAATGATTATGCTAAGAGTATGGAGACGTAGAAAATGAATCATTGTTGAAAATGCTTAGGTTTGCAACTCAGAAGACTGAGGATGTAGCTCCCAGACTTTCTGTCATAGAGGGTATGACAGAATTTTTATAGTAAAAATTCCATGGACTCTTCCCTAATGATGAATAATAATATTTCTAATATCTTTTAATTAATCACAATAAAACGGTAAATATGATGTCAAACACTACTTAAAAATAATATGTGTTTAATTAATAACAAAGTGTCTTTACCGCATTTGGAAAATAGTGGTTCGAAAATGTTTGAGATCTTATTTAGCCATTCAACATAAAATGTTTCATGTGCAGCTGGATTTATGGACCCTTTACAATAAATTCCTAACTTTTGGAGTCTGTGATTGTAGGTTGGAAACCACAGTTGGAACTAATAAAAAGTAATCTCATTTTTATGAAAATTACTTCTAATATACATGATAGGACACATTAGTCATTCCTTAAGTCTTCCTTTCTATTGCACAAATATATGAGATTGTTTATAATCATCTTTAACTCTTTTTCACTAATGTTTCAGAAGTTTAGTTGTCCATCTTTGTTAGACATTAAGTGAGTTTTTTCTTAACGGGGCAATTCACTGAAGACACGTGTTGGCTAGACTGCAGACTCTCAGGCATAGCTGGATATGCCATAAACAGGGATAACTTCCCTGTTTTTTCATTCATCATATTCATTGCAATCATTTCCTAATTCATTGAATTTGAGATACCTTTGATTGTAGATTATTTTGTGTAACACAAAGAAAATATTTCTAATTAAACTCTGACACAATGCTTTGATATTATTTGATTTTTCAATTTTATGCTTATTAAAAGAGATGGTTTACATTTATTTAGACAGATTTTAATTATATGTCACCATTGTGCATTTATAAAATGAAAAATACATATGAACTCAATTGGTTTACATATTGCTAAAGACTTTTTCCATTCAAGGTCCAGCTTTTCTACATTAGTTGCTTTTCAAAAGCATCTGTGTCCATCTTCCCCCACGTGGTATTGTCCCATCACCAGCATTGGTGCTGAAGCATTGCTTTCAAGTGTGCTATACCTGTGTGTGGATTTTTTCCCAAGCCCCTGGCATCCATTCTGCCACCTGAAGGTGCTGAAAAAACATTTTCAGACAACTGCAATTCGTCTTCCTTCCTCAAATTGTTTTTAAATGGTTTGTTGAATGAAATGACAAGAAGTCGCTGTGGCCTAGTCATGCCCCTTGGAATAAACTGTGTTCTGTAATTTTTAGGGAACCATTTTTATTTTTTTATTTTATTTATTTATTTATTTATTTATTTTTTATAAAGACGAGGTTTCACCGTGTTGGTCAGGCTGGTCCTGAACTCCCAACCTCAGGTGATCCGCCCGCCTTGGCCTCCAAAGTGCTTGGATTACAGGCGTGAGCCACCGCGCCTGGCCTCTGGGAACCATTTTTAGACAGCTTTTAAAATGACTCCCAAGGATCTTCATCTCCTGGTATTCACACCGTTACATAATACTCTCCCCTTGAGTATGGGTTGGACCTAGTGACTTGCTTCTAATGAATAGAATTTGGCAAAAGTGATGAGTGACGCTAATGAGATTAAGTTACAAAATACTGTGACTTCTTTTTGGTTATCTGACTCTCTCTGTCTCTCTTTCTCTCTCTCTCCCCTCTCCCTTCCTCCTTCTCCCTCTTGCCCCTTCTTGTTTCCTCACTCTAATAAAGCCAGCTGTAATGTCATAAGCTACCCTGCAGAGACATCACTAGGCAAGAAACTAAGAGAGATCTCTGGCAACCAGGCCTCACTCCAGTAGGCCATGAGAAATTGAATTCAGCCAAATATCATTTGGCCCACTTGACTGAGCTTAGAAGCAGATCCATCCCCAATTGAACCTTAAGATAATCACAACCTCAGAAAACACCTTGATTCCAGCCTGTGAGAGTTCTTTAGCCAGTGGACCCAACTAATCCACGCTTGAACTCCTGAGCTACAAAAACTTTTATATGATAAATGCCTTCAGCCACCAAGTGGTGGGATAATTTGTTATGCAGCTATAGATAATGAATGCAGGCAATAGCAACTACATAATGAATGTCATCTAGCTGATAGTGGTTATAAATTGTCGCTATTGATTGCAAGACGCATCTCAATTTTAGCAATTTTAAATGTGGATACATAATCTATATTTTAGAATAAATGGAGAAGTTGAGTAGTTTACTTATCTGTCTTCCCCATTAGCATGATAACTACTTAAATGAAAGAACTGTGGTTTACTCAGCTTTGAGTGTCCATTATGCTCAATCCATAAGAAATGCTTTATAGATGTTTGCTATTTACCACTGGACAAAAAGACCTAGCTAGGGGCAAATCTTGAGAAAAGAATTTCCTCATTGTCAGGGTTTAGCTGGATATGACTCATACCTTAAATGCTCCGTTTAAAAGTTCTAGTCTATGCTCTTTTTAATATAACAATGCCACTCTTCTTTTAATACTGAGTGTATTACTCCGTTTTTATGCTGCTGCTAAAGACATACCCAAGACTGGACAATTTACAAAAGAAACAGGTTTAATGGACTCACTGTTCCACATGGCTTGAGGAGGCCTCACAATCATGGCAGAAGGTGAGTCATCTCTCACATGGCAGCAGACAACAGAAAAGAAGCTGTGTAGGGAAACTCCCCTTTATAAAACCGTCAGATAGTGTGAGACTTATTCACTATCGTAAGAAAAGCACAGGAAAGACTCGCCCCATGATTCAATTATCTTGACCAGGTTCCTCCCACAACACATGGGAATTGTTGGAGCTACAATTCAAGATGAGATTTGGGTGGGGACATAGCCAAGCCATATAACTGAGGTTTAGCAATACCCTCATGGATGTTGAGGACATCAATTGAAGTTGGACTTTATGAATAATATTTCTAATTTAACAATTACATAATATTCTTTCATTATTTTGATTAAAATCCTGTAAGAACATATAGAAGCTTGCCAGCAAAGGATTCTTCTGTACCTTAGTTTTTTTGGAAGGTGGAATAATAATAATATATTAATTTATAAGTGGAGAGAATTAATTCCATATTTAGAAAGTCAGATTGTTCTGATTAATCTAAGGCAAGAAACTGATTTCTGTGTGCAGAGAAAGCCAACATTTTAGTGTGTGGCAAAAAGTCAGCTAGTAACTTAAAAAGTAAGTTTTAAACTTGGAGTTTGTGTTGATTCAGCTACAGACAAATATAGGTAGCATGCTTTTTGCCCCATTATTTAACAATTACATGGATGTTTATTTCCCTCATTAAATCCTAGGCTCTTGAAGACAAGGACTCTGTGATACCATTATTGCAATGGCAACAAGAAACCTTTTTGAGCGTTTATGATGCGTTAGGCACTGTGTTAATCTCTTTACATGTCTGACTTCATTTATTCTTTAAAACCACCCCATGAGGCAAATAATATTTTTAGTTTTATATATTAGATAAGTGAAGCTTTGCAAGGTTAGATAACTTGTCAAAATCACTCAGCTATCAAGTGGTAAAGCCAGGATTTAAACCCAGTGCCATATTTCCAAAGTTCATCCTCTCAGCCACTGAGCTTTACTGGTTCCCCCTTAGTTACCGTTGTATTTCGAAGCACTTGGCATGTTGCCTTGCACATACAGTGTGCTTAATAGTTATTTGCTGAGTCAAAGTCATTAATATATACCTGTTAGAATCCTACCATCTACATACTAGGTGTTGAGTTAGCTAACTGAAAGAACTTGAGTTGCTTAACTGAAAGAACTTTTTAAAATTTTAAGATGGAGGGTATTAGTACTGAACTTACATCCTTTATATAGCAAGTTCTACAGGGAAATAAGCAATCCCATTCTAAAGAAATGTGATAAATTTGTGTGAAAAATAATATATAGATATATATATATTGCTATTTTATTATAGTATCTTGAAATTACCAGATTAATTGGAAATTTATTTATTAAATATGTTTCCCCTTTTCTCTTTGTTTTTCAAATAAACTTATCTAGTTATATCACCGTGTGTGAGTTTTAGTTTTGAGATGCAGATACGCTTTTGAGGAATGATAACAATGAAATTCATCTGAGAATGCTGTCAATAAACTGACATCCTGTTTCTCTGGTGGATGTTATAATGATGCAATAGTTTTAGATCTTGAATATAGGACTTTGTAACAAATTATCCTTTAGGAACCTTATGCTATTTAATTACAGATGAACTAGATAATTTACCTATTTCTATTTAAAATTTTTTATTAAGTAGATAATAAATAAGTGGTATTTTTGTTTGTAAAATAAATGGCTAGAAACGTTGCAAAATATTTAGCAACTGAAACTATGTTGTAATATTTCCTTTTTTTTTTTTTTTT
>NW_016108043.1:512307-525755 GCF_001604975.1 Cebus imitator
AGGCTAGAGTACAATGGCATGATTTCTACTCACCGCAATATCCGCCTCCCAGGTTCAAGTGATTCTCCTGCCTCAGCCTCCGGAGTAGTTGAGATTTCAGGCATGTGCCACCATGCCTGGCTAATTTTGTATTTTTAGTAGAGACAGGATTTCTCCATGTCAGTCAGGTTGGTCTCGAACTTCCGACGCCAGGTGATTGGCCCATCTCGGCCTCCCAAAGTGCTGGGATTATAGGCATGAACCATCATGCCTGGCCATATGTTGTTATATTTCTATGTTTTCAAAAAATATATACTTACTAGAACTTACTAGAGAAGACCCCCAGAATTCCAGCAAGGCAAGTTCTAGAAGTTCTACTGATAGATCCCTGGAGGCCCTTTTAAGATGCAGAGGAAGGAGACAAGGGCAGGTGATTCTGTGACAGAGTAACCAAGGAGGATGATAATAATAATTCCTCCACCTTGTTCTTTTCCCTCATTGTTCCCTTCCTCCTTCTCCCAAGGTTGGAGGGATGGGAGAAGGGTCGAAGGAAGGGCCACTGGGCTGAATTGTAGGAGACTAGATTTTCTTGGGCCAGACATCTGAGGACTGAAGGCTGTTTTCCTTCCAGTCTTTCCATTCTTTCATTTTTCCATCCTTTCAGTAATTTATTTATTGAAAAAATATTCACTGAATGCCCATCTTATGCTAGAAACTGTGATAGGTATACTGGCTACAGTGAGAAATATAAAACATGTTCCACCATGAACAAATTATTTTTTGAAATACTTCAATGGGGGAAATTCGGCTTGCAAAGTGTTCCTTACTTTATGCAGTATGTATCTCACATTTTGTGAGGAACCCGGAAAACAAAAAGCAAAGTAAATAAAGGTGGTTCCAAGTTTTGTTTGTTGTGTGTAGAAAACAAACAGAATAGTCCATCAAGAATAACAATGAGATGTGGCAAGAGCTGCTATTACAGGGTGAAGAAGATCAGGAAAACATCTTTGTGGTGATGTTTGAACTAAGGCTGAAAAATGAGAATGAGTTAATCATGCAAAGAGCTAGGAAAAAAGTATTCTAGGAACAGAGAGCAGGCAATGAAGGGCCTTAAAAGAAGAAATAGATTGGTGTGTATGAGGTCAGTGTAGTTGGAATCTGTTTACAGAACAATTGTGGAACGAAATGGGATTGGAGATTGAGGCAGGAGTAAGATGTAGGAGGCCATGTAGGAAAGAAATTCACACTTCTAAGTGCATTAGTGAGTCACTGGGAAGTCCCTGAAGAAAATGAGCTAAGGAGGTAATTTGTCTTGATGTATATTTTTTTAGAACCCTCTCACTATTGTATGAATACAGGGTTGGAAAGGAAAAAGGAAGGAAGAGGTCAAGCCACTCAGGAGACTATTGAAGTAATCCAGGTGGCAGACAATGGTATAGACTAAGGTATAGTCAAGGAGATGGACTTGAGACATGTTTGGAGACAGAACCAATAGTAAATGCCAGTGAATTGGATGTTTGTGTCTTGAGTACCTGGGTGGATGGTGGGGTCATTAACTGAGATGAGGAAGATTAGGAGAGAGGTAGAATTGAGGAAGAAAATCAACGGTTCCATTTGGGGCATGTTAAGTTTGAGATACTTTTCAGATGTGCATGTGAAGATATAGGGTGGGCATTTGGAAGAGGAGTTAGGATTTATGATGAGAATCTGAGACTAAACACAAACTTTTGAGGGGCATTGGCATACAGATGGTATTTAAAACCAGGGTTTTGGATAAGCATAGCTAAGGAAAGAGTAGAAGGAGAAGGAAAGAAGTCTCAGGAGTGAACCATGGGATATTCCATTATTTAGGCTAGAGAAGGAGCTAACAAAGGAGACTGAGAAGGGGAAGCTACTAATATAGGAGGAAAACCAGGAGAGTGCACATGATGGAAGCCAAGATAAAATTATGTATCAATAACTTAAAAATGGCATACTAAAAATGTCTAAAGACACTGCAGAGAGGGTTTTTCATCACCTGTTGACTACTTCTAGGGCTCTGGGCAAAATGATTGATCTCTTCCTTAGTCTCTATTTCCTCTCATCTTTCTCTGACATTCTGGCCTCAAATTCAAAGCAGCTACTCCGGGTTGTGAAGCAGGTTGCAAAATTTCTTCTATTTCCTTCTACCCCAACACAAGCTCCAGTTCATTGGAGACTATTTTAGCTGGATGTGGGTCCAGTGAAAACAGCATGGTGTGAATGGTCAGTAGGTTCAAACTTCTTAAACTGTGTTTGCCATCCTCCTGAATGGGGCCCAAATAAGCAAAGACTATTGCTGAGGGAGGCAATGTAAGCTACTGCTGCAGAGTCTTCAAGACAAAAATACTGAATTATTTTCATGTGTAATAAAATAAAAATTATATTGATTGTATTCTTCAACTATTTATTTTGCAAGAAGGAAATATGAATCTTCATTTTATTTATATGCTCAAAAAATAGGTTCTGTTTAAATATTTTCATTAACTCATTAATTATCTTTTGTATTTTTGTATGGAAAAGCAAAGAAGTATTTTCCCCTTACAACTATGATAATCAAATGAGTAAGCTTTCTTTGTGTTTAAAAAAATAACAATATTTAAACTCTAATATTAGAACAGTTTTTCATTGTTATGAAAGTGTGAAGCCAGGGTATCAATGGTTATATAGATGTGTTAAAGTTCTCTCCTTTCTTGATAGTTCTACCTGATCTGGTTTAAGAACTTCAAGGAAAAAAGAAGTCATTGTTTTGATGTTTTATTTTTAAATATCATCTGTGGAACATAATATAAAGAAGTAAACTTTGCAAGGAAAGACACACATGATATTGAAAAACAAGAGGAGGCTGATGGCTGGTGGAGTGAAAATGATGCTGTTTCATTCATTGCTGTATATACTACTCACAAAACTCCTTGCCTGTCTTCTCTCCATCAGCATAAAATAAGTATCATAGACCAAGAAATATAAAACATGTAAATACTCCCAAGGTAGAGTACTTCGTTGTCTGTTAACATGTGCTATCTAAGCAAAATTGACCCATTCAGTTTCAAACTGCAATAAAATAATATTTAACTAGAACGAATAAGCCAGAATTCCCAGCCTGTGTAGTTTTAGTCTACGTGGAGGAGAAAGAGTCAAAGGTTAAAAGAAAAGGATCCACAGTTCACATGGAAGGATTCATGTTCTACTTTAGAAGTATCAGTTCTGCATCTTTCGTTTAAAAAAAAATAACAAAGCTAGTGAACATTTAAAGGTCTTTATTTATTTTTCACTGAGTATTAATTTTACTGTGCTTTTCAGACTCTCCCGTGAGGATCTGGAGTTGGCTGAAGCAAACAATACTTTGTCGTACACCATAGAAGTCCTATTCTCACCTCTATTTTTGATCCTGAATTTTCTCATATCCACAATAACTTAAAGCAATAGCTTTGTTCCAGAAGATGAAGCAGACCTTGAATATTTGTAGATTTTTTTGGAGGGTCATGAGAGATAATGAAAGCTAGAATTCCGGAGGGATTGCTTGAGGATTACTGCTTGCAGATCAAATACTTTTTTCCTGGTTAATTTAATTCAGCATTTAATGATATTTTCTTCACCTGAAGTTACTTTCTCTTTAGGTGTCTCATTCAAAAAGCTCTGATGTTTTTAATAGTCTGTTTGTTAGCTTTAGAAGCTCCCTTGAATTTTTAGAATATAATTATTAAAACACTTTTTTGACAACCAAGAGCCTAATACCAACAGGTATTTGCAAGATATTATATTTTTTTTACTACTATGTTTTTTATTTAAAATGTTTTTTTTTAAATGTTGTGGGTACATAGTAGGTGTATATATTTATGGGGTACATGAGATACTTTGATACAAGCATGCAATAAGCAATAATCACATCATGGAAAATGGGGTATCCATCTCCTCAAGCATTTATTTTTTGTGTTACAAACAATCCAATTGTACTCTTTTAGTTATTTTTAAAAGTACAATTAAATTATTATTGACTATAATGATGATGTTGTGCTATCAAATACTATTGATCTTTATCTTGCTCCAGGAAAATGCAGGCATATTTCAAAATTTCTTAAAATAGAATGGCTTATATAATATTCAGTTATACTCACTTAAAACTGTTTAATTGATTATTTGTCCTCTCCGTGTCAATTCCTGTTGAAATTTGATTGCTACCGTAGCACTGTTGCGAGATGCAGACTAATGGGAGGTGTTTGGGTCATGGGGACACTGCTCTCATGAATAGATCAATGCCATCATGTGAGAATGAGTTCTTCCTCTCATGGGACTGGATTAGTTACTACAAGAGCAGATTGTTATAAAGAGAGCTTGCCTCTCATGGTTTGTCTTTTTTGCACATGCACACTTCCTTTTCCACCAATTCTCCACCATGTTATGACGCACCACGAGGCTATCATTAGCAGCAGGCTAGATGCAGGTGCCTGACTTTCCAAGCCTCCAGAACTGTAAGACAAAATAAACCCCTTTTCCTTATAAATTACCCAGTCTCAGGTATTCTGTTTTAGCAACAGAAAACTGGCTAAGACATTCGTCATATGTGTGAGTCACCATGTGGGATGACAAAGATGCATGATAAACATTTATTTCCCTTACAAAGAGTTTAACCTAATCAATAGAAGTGAGACTCCAGTCCAGTTCTGCAAACTCATGCAGAGATGTCACCTTGTGCCTGGCTGTTAAACCTTGATTCCACCCTGAAAGGTTTAGAGGATATGAGTCAACTTCCTCACAGTCCACTGTCCACCAGGGAAACATGAGCCTGTCCTTAGGGCCCCAGAAGCATATTTTATTGCCCAGTGCCTAGCATATAGTATGCATTCAATGAATATTTGTTGAACAAGTGAATAAATGAATGAATGAATGGATTCTGCAGAAACTAAATGACTTAAAGTGTCTTCTAACTAATCCCAGGCGGTTATATATACTGGGAGAAATAGGCTCTATATACCTATCTTCAATGGTAGAAACATGCTTTCCATATGAGTCCTAGAGACATCTTCTTATACCAATTGACTAGGTAGTTTTCATTACTTTAGGATTTTCTTTGGACAGTGCTATGGTTTGAATGTGTACCCTTCAAAATTCATGTGGTGGGAAATTTAATCCCCAATGTTACACTGTTGGGAGGTGGGGCTTTTCAGGAAGTGTTAAGGTCATGAGGGCTCTGCCCTCATGAATAGATTAATGCTGCTATAGAAAGGGCTTGCGGCAGTGGGTGTGTTCTCTCTTGCCCTTCTGCCTTCTGCTATGTGAGGACATCAAGAAGGCTGTCACAAGATTGTAGCACCTTGACCTTCCCAGCCTCCAGAACTGTGAGGAAATGAATTTGTATTTTTTACAAATTATTCAGTTTCAGGTATTCTGTTATAGCACAAAATGGACTAAGACAGACAGTAATGCTTTTCTGACATTTTAAAGTTGATATCCATAAAAATCACTCATGCAGATTCTCAGGTCTCCATCTTCCCAGATTTACTTTCAGGGGTTTGGATTGTGCAGAAGCATTCCAGGTGATTCTGATGCAGGTTCCTATAGACCGCATTTTTAGAAACACTATTATTGAGTACAGATAGGCACATTGATCTTTGGGATTTAACCAGGCTTTATAACTAAAATTGTCTAAAAATACATGCTATTGGCTTGAGAATAATTCTGAAAATAGAAATTAAGATTTCAAAAGCACAAGTTATATATGCAAAGTGGCTTTGCAGTTATCAGAAAGTGTGATAAGCAGGGCTACTGAAATATGTAAGATCACCCATCGTTACCACTGATTAATAAAGATTTAAGCAGGGCTGAAATCAATAGGTCAGTTATAATGGCTATTCCAGTGTTGCTACTGAGTTAGCATATGATTTATGGTTCCTAGATCAATAAAGATGAAATGAATCTTTAAATTTTTAGGCAAGTGTGTATGTGAAAAGAAGCTAAAACAGGACTAGCTTTAAAAAAAAAATCAAGAGAAGTGTTTATTCAAGGACAGTTTTTTTTCCTCAGGTGCTTTTATTGGGTCAATGTGATACCAGTGGTCTTGACAGCAACAAATTATAACTCAAAAGTTAACTTGAAGCTTTTCAACTTGTTCATACAGGCATACCTGAGAAATATTGGAGATTCAGTTCCAGACTACCAGAATAAACTGAATATTACAATAAGCCAATCACATGAATTTTTTGGTTTCTCAGACCATATAAAAGTCATTTTTATACAATACTGTAGTTTATTACGTGTGCAACAGCGTTGTGTCTTAAAAAACAACGTAATGCCTTAATTAAAATATTTTATTGCTAAAAAATGCTAGCAATTAGCCTTCAGCAAGTCATAATCTTTTGACCAGCAAAAAGGAGGTTCTTGCCTTGATGTTGATGGCTACTGACTAATCAGGGTGGTGGTTGCTGAAAGTTGTAGTGACTCTGGCAATTTCTTAAAAAATAAGACAACAGTAACTTTTGCCTTATGAATTGAGTCTTCCTTTCACAAAAGATTTATATGTTTCATTCAATGTTGTTTCACAGCATGTTACCCATAGTAGAACATCCTTCAAAATTGGAATAAATCCTTTCAAACCCTGCTGCTGCTTTATCAACTAACTTTATGTAATATTCTAAATCCTTTGTTGTCATTTCCACAGTCTTCACAGCATCTTCACCAGAAGATTCCATCTCAAAAAAATCACTTTCTTTGTTCATCGATAAGAAGCAACTCCTCATCTGTTCAAGTTTTATCATGAAATTGATAAAGCAATCAATTACAATCCAATAACATCTTCAGGCTCCACTTCTAATTCTAGTTCTTTTGCTATTTTCACCACATCTGCAGTGACTTCTCCCATTGAAGTCTTAAACTCCTCAAAATCATCCATGAGAATTGTAATCAACTTCTTCCAAACTTCTGTTAATGTTGATACTTTGACCTCCTCCCATGAATCATGAATGTTCTTAATGGCATCAAAAATGGTGAATCCTCTCCAGAAGGTTTTCAATTTATTTTGCCCAGATCCATCAGAGGAATCACTATTTATGGCAGCTATAGTCTTATAAAATGTATTTTTTAACTGATAAGACTTGAAAATCAAAATTATTCCTTGATCCATGAGCTGCAGAATGGGTGTTGTGTTAGCAGGCGTGAAAACAGCATTAATTTCCCTGTACATTTCCCTCGGGGCTCTTGGGGGACCATGTGCATTATCAATGGGCAGTAATATTTTGAAAGGAATCTTCTTTTCTGAGCAGTAGCTCTCAACAGTGGGCTTAAGATATTCAGTAAACCATGCTGTAAACAGATGTGCTGTCATCCAGATTTTGTTGTTCCATTTCTAGAGGATAGGCAGAGTTGATTTAGCATCACTGTTAAGGGCCTTAACATTTTTGGAAAGTAAATATGCATTGGCTTCAACTTAAAGTCACCAGCTGCATTAGCCTCTAGCAAGAAAGTCATCCTGTCCTTTGAAGTTTTTAGGCCAGGCATCAACTTCTCTATATCTATGAAAGTCCTTGATGGCATCTTCATCCTGTGGAAGGCTGTTCCATCTCCGTTGAAAATCCGTGTTTTAGTGTAGCCACCTTCATCAATGATCTTAGCTACATCTTCTGGATAACTTGCTGCAGCTTCTCCATCAGCACTTGCTGCTTCACCATGCACTTTTATGTTATGGAGATGGTTTCTTTCCTTAAACCTCATGAACCAACCTCTGCAAACTTCCACTTTTCTTCTGTAGCTTCCTTACTTCTCAGCCTTCATAGAATGGAAGAAAGTTAGGACCTTGCTCTGTATTAGGGTTTAGCTTAAGGGAATGTTGTGGCTAGTTTGATCTTCTATCCAGACCACTCGAACTTTCTCCATATCAGCAATAATGCTGCTTCACTTTATTGTCATTTGTGTGTTCACTGGAGTAGCACTTTTAATTTCCTTCAATAACTTTTACTTGTTTTAAAGCTCTCCTCCTTATTCTCCTGTGGCTCTCGTCTTGTGGAGCAGTTAGAACACACATAACACTGATTAAGTTTACTGAGCTTATAGAGGTGCAGTTCATAGCACTCCAAAACAACTACAATAGTAACATCAAGGACCACTGGTCACAGATCACTACAACAGACAATAATAATGAAAAAGTTTAAAATATTGTGAGAATTACCAAAATGTGAAACAGAGACATGAACTGAGCATGTACCGTGGCAAAATGGTGCCAATAGTCTTGCTCCATACACGGTTGCCACAAACCTTCAATTTGTAAAGAGTACAATATCTGTGAATCTCACTAAGGCAAAGTGCAATAAAGTGAAGTATGCCCATATATTGCATGTCTATACTTTTAAATGCATTTTACAAGTAGGACTAACGTGGTGAATGATAAATCTGTTAAAAACTCAGAAAACACCCCTGAACCTAAAAGAAAAGCTTAAAAAAAATATAAACAAAATAAAATGAAGTAGTATTTGCACATTTTAAAAATTCAGAAAACAACATCAACTGGTGATTTGCCTCTGTGCTCACTGTCTTAGATGTTTGCTTTGAAAAGGATCTGTTTTATTTGACACAGTACAGATTCAGTGTAAGCAACACATTAGAACACTTTGAAAGAATGGGCAATGTTGGCATGAGAAGCTATGTGCAATCTCTGTTCTAGAATTTTCTATAGTTTAAAATAGTTTTTATATTAAGTGTTTTTAGAAGGCAAGTGGCAAGAAATAAAATGACTACTTTGAGACAAATTATGTAAAGGAAGAATTTAAGGAGGTCGTTCAGGAATAGTTGTTTTAAAAAGGTGACAATAGCAAGCTAAATTGCAACCTTAGAACCTCAAGAAGCAAAAGGGGAAATGCCTTTTGTTCATCTTACCTCCAGGACACTGTAGATGATTAACAATTTATAACAAACAGAAGGAGAGGATTTTTGAAGAGAAACCAGGTAGCTTTGAAGATATGTCACATTTTGGTGCTTGCATTACATATAAATCCTCTTATTTGAAGTGATCTGAAAAGATCAGTAAGCTGAAAAACTCAGTTAGGAATCATAAAACCATCTATCATAAATATGAAACTCATCAATGCTTTGCTGTAGTGGACAAGCCCTCTTCTTTTAGTGTAGAATTATAGGAGCTCCAAGTTGTCTTACTTATGAAAATGCCCGACGTTAGGTATTTAATGGAATTTTCTCTGTTTTTGCTTGTTTGTTTTGTTTTTCAGGCATTGAAAATTAAGTCTCATAGCTGAAAACAAAAAAGACTTAGTAAACTACTCCTTAAATTTACAAAAGTAGCTATGACTGGGGCCAGCCGTTTGCCTTCAGGACTGCAGAGAAGAGGCAGGCAAAACCAGCTTTTGTCTAATTATCCCTCTGCCCTACCCTATGCAAGTGGAAGACTGGGAAGAACAGAGAGCCAAACATTTTGGGAAAAGTAGTGTTCAATAAGAGAAATAATCCCTTTTACCCCAGTGAGGGGAGGCTATATTCTGAATGACTGGGGAGCCTCTGGAGAAAAGAAGCTTGACATTACATTCCTGAGCTAAATGTTCAGCTTACTGCTCTGCCCTGCTGATACCCAAATGGGGGAAAGAGCATCAGGGAGCCACCTCTTGAGTTCCCCATGAATGATGGAAGATGAGTTTTGCCTGTTCCCATAGAAGCTGTTTTGGATTGAGAGACCCCCGCCTGTCACATCTATCCATGCTCAGGCTTTAAATATTCAGTTACATCAGTAATTATAATAATCAATTAGTTGTAAAGAAGCAATGCCCGTTTTTCCTCTCCCTTCTCCCCATCTTCACACCCGGGGGGATAGCTAGGGAGAAAGGCAGGAGGATATGAGAGCCATGAGAGAATAAGGAGAGCTTTAAAACAAGTAAAAGATTAAAATTTTAACAAGACTGCCTGAAAAACTGGAATGAGATGGTTCCAATGATGAAAAGGGATCACATGGTTTTGCCATAAAAATAAGATTCCTGAGGGGATTGCTAGAGCACAGTTAGTATCAGTTTCTCCTAAATGAAAACTATTTCATATGTATACTGGAAGAGTTGAAAATTTCACGTAAAAACCGTACTTAAATAACTCACTCCCATGAAGTAGTCTATGGTAGCCTATGTGTGTGTGTGTGTGTGTGTGTGTGTGTGTGTGTGTGTGTGTGTGTTTGCATTTGTGTGTTTCTTAAATGAGAACTTATACTCCAGGGAAGCAATCTCAGTAGAGCACTCTTTGAGATTGTTTTGCTCCACCTACTCCATCTTTTATGCTTCTTCCACCTATGTCTAATTTGGCAGCAATTTTTAAAACAATTTGTACTAATCTAGTCTTTCCAAAGAGAGTCAACATTTTCACAACAACAGTGCTCTTCTTTTTGCACAAACTCCACTGGCTTATGCAATATTTAGTTAAATCACAAAATTGGAAAGACAAGTAAAAGTGGCATCAGTAAGTTTGGAAGCTAACACAACTCTTGGGAGATATTCAACCCGAACAGTGCATGCAGAAGTGGGGAACATAGTAGGAACGCTCCTTACCGGACTGCTCTCTGCTGTTTGCTTGCCTCACCCTCCAGGTCAGACTGACTGACCTGCAGCACACAGGATGCTCACAGCTAATGGGCATCTCATGCATTTTTTTAAAGCTAAGTGAGAAAACATGTCTAACCTCGTTGGGTCATCTAGGATTACCACGTGTGAATGTAAACTATTTGCTTTAAATCTTAAGTATCAGTATATTGGTACTTGAGAAGATGCTTATTTGATATAAAGTTACTCACTTCTGACAATCATCAAGATAAATTCAATAAAATCTGCTTGAATACAAGCAGCAGGAAATAACACCATTCATCTCCAAGCAGCAGAAAAAGTTATCCCTCCCTAAAGATCCTTAAACATCATCTACCTCTGTTTTTAACTGCATTTTCTACAGATTTCAAACCCCAATTTAATCAACCATATGCTATGTGCAATAGTATGTTGATGTCTAAATGTTGTCTGCATTGATCCCTCTAGTAAAGAAAGCAGATATTAAGAGAGTACATTCAGATGCATGCCTATTATTTCTAGTCCCCATCCAAGAGTCTTCTCATTGAGCTGTTAATTTCACCTAAAATATTGTAGCTGTCTCTAGGAATCTGTTTTTGTTTTCCAGGCCCTATTCTGTGAAAGTAACAGAAATCTAATCTCAGTCAATTCAAGTGTTTCCTCCAAAGCCCTTTTTTTTTTTTTCTAAAACCGAAGATTCTTACATATTACCAAGGAACTGGAAACAGGAAAAATCTGATCCTGAAGATTCTATGTCATGGCTTTTTCTCACCTGGCAGATCTGTTATTTGTGGCTCAGTGTTGAGGACATGCGAATTATTTTGCTCTATTCTCATCCCACGAGGGCATGGAGATGGCAAGGCCTATATGCTCATCAACTTCTCTTCTGCCTCCTTTCCCATAATGCAGGGAATATTTTAAAGTCTCTGCTGGAAGTGTCGCTCCTCTCAAATCCGCAGTTCTCACTCATGCTATTCTCACTTTTATTCCTAGGTCTTCAGAGTATATGCTTTTGAAATACAAAATCTAAGAAGAAATCTGACAGCTTTCGGATTTCTCCCTTGCTGCACCTCTTCCCTGAGAATGAACAGAGATTAATTATGAATGAAGTTGGGGGTGGAAAGGCAGGCAGAAAAGAATAAAATAGTTGGAGGAAAAGAACATAAGATAGTATCTCAATAGCAGCATCACAATCACCTTCTCACTCTTCTCATCTGCAAACTTAACACAATTATTCTGTCCCCTTCCCAATAGGGTCCCAGGCCAGCCTGCAATTTCTGATCTTGTATTGGCAAGTACTTTCAAGGGTTTAGTTCCACCAACCCCCTTATACACTGCTTAACTGGAGCAATAAAACTTTAACAACAGAGTTATTCAAGGATGACTTATCTGTCCCCAAGTTGTTTCCTAACCCACCGCTCAATTATTTTCTCCGTGTTGTATATGTTTTGACAATGGGACTTATCCAAATGTCCAAACTCCAGGCTTCTCACTATTTTCCATTTTAATCAAACTGGACTTCTGCCTTTGTCTCAATTCCAAGTCTTATTCCACAAATTTGTCTTTGCCTCTGTGCTAGACAGAATAATGCCCCCTACACAAGATGTATATATTCGAATCCTTAGAAACTGTGAATATGTTATGTTAATGGAATTAAGTTTCCCTCAAAATAGGGAGAGTATCCTGGATTATCTAGATGAGCCCAATGTAACCATAAGCATTCTTAAAAGTATAAGGGGAAGGAGTAGAAGAACAGGTCAGAGTGATACTATATGAGAAGGACCCTATCCACTATTGCAGGTGTTGAAGATGGGGGAAGGGGCCATGAACCAAGGAATGTGGGCAGTCTTCTGAAGGTGGCAAGGCAAGGGAACAGAATTTTACCTAGAGTTTCCAGAACAGAATTTAGCCTTGTGGACACCTTGCTTTTAGCCCTGTGAGATGCACATCAGACTTCTGACTTCCAGAACTGTAAGATGATAAATCATGTCATTTTAATCCACTAAATTAATGATAATTTGTTATAGCAGCCATAGAAAATTAATATAATCTCCATCATGAGACCCAGACTTGGTCTTGAAAATCCTTGAAGTGAGACTTTGGATCTTGCCAGAACTCTAACCTAAAGGTGATTTTTCTCAGGCACTTCCCTTCTGTCTTCCTTTGTAATGTGTCCTCATGCTCTGTACCTGATGAGGTATCTTACTGCCCTGGGCTCTCTTTTGCTGCCCTCTTGTCTGCTAGAAATTTCCAGAAGTTACAGACAGCTTTCCCTGAAAGTTTATTCTCAACAACAATTCTGAGATGTGGCATAGTCCATGTGTTATCTTAGCATCTAATATATCTGGTCTGTATCTACTTGACATTGTAAATCGTCTATGTAATATCAGTCAATCCAGATTACAGTCTTGACTACCCTTTTGGAATATGATTTCCTATCACCTCTGTCTCCCTTAATGCCATGAACTTCTACTATCTGGATTTCCTCTGTGATAATTCCGTGGAGTTCTGCATCAAACATCATGGTAGGGAAGCACATGGAAACCAAACAGTCCCTTCCTCTGGACATGTAAACTGCTCATCCAAGAATGACACTTTTATTTTTCACTTTTCACAAACAACCCTTTCTTTTATTAATTATATTCTACCTTAATTACATTTGTGTTATTAACTTTGCCCCAAGTGGATATAACTGTTGACTCTCATTTTTTACACAACTTGGACAGGATCTCAGATGTGTTGCTAGTTTGCACTTTCACATAGTTCTGGTGACATTTCCAATTTTCTATAATTTTTCTTATAGCTGTAGAATTTTGTGTTATCCAGATTCCACAGAAATTCAAACCATCATCAGAGATTATTACAAACAACTCTATGCACATAAACTAATAAACCTGGAAGAAATGCATAAATTCCTGG